>NC_004327.3:947500-950000 GCF_000002765.6 Plasmodium falciparum 3D7 | reverse complement strand
TTTTTTTTTTTTTTTCTTTTTCTTTTTCTTTTTCTTTTTCCGCATTAAATATAATGTATCAAAATGATTATTTTAATTATATGAAAATAAAATATATCTGTTAAAAATAATAATGTGTAAAAAAAATAAAACTTATTTATATACATTTATATGTGATAATTATATATTATTATGTATATATATTAATTTATTTTTATTTTATTGATTAAAATATAATATTAATGTTTTTATTTGTATATGAATATATATTGTCAATGCTTTATATATATTTAAAATATATGAAGGAATTTTATTTTTTATATTCTTGTCTATATATATATATATATATATATATATATATGTATATATATTTTTTATTTCTTAACAAATTAAATCTAGTTTCTTTATTATTATATAACTTTATCAACATTTAAAATAAATAAAATAATAATTTGTGAATATATAATTATCAAATGTTTAATTGCTTTTTTATATCCCTTATAAAAACATATTTCGAAAAATATACATATATATATATATATATATATATATATATATATATATATATATGTTTGAACCGTTAAGTAAATAATATGGATAGTAATATTCTAATACTTTTATGAATTCCCTCGTAATTTTAATAATTGCCACAGCTTAATTTGAAATAAATGTTTCCTTGTATTAATAATAATATTTATATTAAATATACATGGGCTTCTATATTATAATATAAATATTTTTTAATTTACATATTTCTTATTGTACATCTCATAAAAATATGAATATATTAATTTAAAATGGATAATGAGAATAACTCATGACATGTTTAAGGTTAATATATGTAGATGATAAAAATAAAATATTCAAGAATATATTCATATTATTAATAAGTTACGTTTAATATTAATTTCTAAAATGTGTAATATATAATAAAAATTATTATTTCTTAAAAAAAATGAACGATTCGATTAAATTTTTGTAAAAAAAAAAAAAAAAAAAAAAAAAAAAGGTAAAAAGATCAAAGAGGAAGAATTAATATATAAATAAATATATATATATATATATATATTTATATATATGTGCAAAACCCATAATACTGTTAGACTTATTAAATATTTTTCTAAACAATTCTATTAAAAAATATGGACATATTTTTTTTTTTATAAGAATAAAAAATAAGATATAAAGAAAGCACATTTTATTATTATAAAAAAAAAAAAAAAATTTACACATTATACATATTTGATTAGATATTCTGATATAAGAAAAAAATTAATACTGAATATATATATATATATATTTTTATTTATTTATTTATTTACAGTATATTATTCTGTTGAATTATATTTTTCCTTTATACATTTTGAGATATGCGTTATGTTTAGATTTTATCAGTTGATTATAGGGATATTATTAATTTTTTATTTTCTTGAGAAATATAATATTACTTTTTGTAAAGATTGCGCAGATCCACATAATTGTAAACATGATTGTTACGTATTAGAAGATAATAAACAATTATGTTTATGTAATGATAATGAAGGAGGAATTGATTGTAAAGAAAAATGGAATGTTTGTGAAAAGGATTGTAATATATACGGCATGAATGAATCATGCTCTATGGCTTTATGTAAGACAGGTATGATTAACTTAAATGAAATAATATAATATATATGTAATTTTGTATAAATATTAGTATGTGAACAAAGCAGAAGGCTTATTATTTTATTTTATTTTATTTTATTTTATTTTGTTTAATTTATTATTTTATTTTTTTAAGGAAAATGTGTACCTACGAATGATAAACCATACTATAAATGCGAGTGTGGAGATTTTTTCAAAGGAAAAAATTGCGAAATTGAAAATAACCCTTGCTCGTTTCCTGAAACAAATCCTTGTTTAAATGGAACTTGCATATTTATTATAAAATTGAACAGAATTATTTGCAAATGTAATAATGGATGGACACAAAAAGATATGCAAAGTGCAACCATGTTAAATTGGGGAAACGAAAAGGTGGAAGTTCCCCCACCATGTGACCGTAAAGAAAAAAAAAAAAATAAATAAAAAAAATTAAACATATATATATATTTATTTTTTTTATGTTATTATATTTTTGGCTAGCTGGATAGCTATTATAATTTTTTTTTTTTTTTTTTTTTTTTTTTTTTTTGTTAGAGCAAATTAGAAAAGGACTATCCAAATATGTGATTTATCATACACCTGGTAAGAAAAGCTTCTAGTTTAGAGAAAAATGAAATAAATAAATATATATATATATATATATATATATATATATATATATATATTCCTGTGTATATACTTATTTATTTATTTATATATGTTTCTCTACCACCCTTTTTTTTTTTTTTTTTTTTTTTTTTTATAGTTACGTATGCCATGTGGTGGATCATATACATAATTAGTGTGCTGGTTTTATTCCTTTGTTGCTGCAATATATGCTTTGAATTTTTTTCGAATTCACTGTTAAGTTATTTTTCCTTATTTAAAGGGACAAAAA
>NC_004327.3:912500-932500 GCF_000002765.6 Plasmodium falciparum 3D7 | reverse complement strand
ATAAAAAAATATATATTAATTTAATTACATATGTCAAATTATATGATTTATCTCAGTATTATGGAATATAAATATTTATTTTATGTTTTTTCAATGTTTTATATTATTTTATTTTATTCATGCTTGAATATATTTTTTCAACTATTATAACATAATTTCTACGTAACATACCTTTGTGCTATATATATAAATCCATAATATATAAATATTATATATATATATATATATATATATATATTTATATTTTTGTTTTTTTTCATGCTTTTATTTTTCCTTTCCTTTCATTTTTTTCTTATTACATTTTAATATATTATATAATTATAATTAAATATTAGCTTTTAAATAAATTATACTAATTTAATTTTGTTACTATATATATATATATATATATATATATATATATTTTTTTTCAATAGATAAGAAGCCATTGTGTATATTAATTATATCTTATTTATTATATCTATATATATATATATATATACATGAATAATATGTGCATATATAAATATAATAAAATATACATTTCAATGAATGTGTAAACACATAAAGGAGGTTTATAATATTACATATATTATATATATATTAATATATTAATACAATAAAATATGTAATATATCTTATATTCATATATTATATTTATATATTATATTTTATTTTATCTTATTTTATTTATTTATTTATTTTATTTTATTTTTGAAAAATTAATATACAATCATATAATTTTAATTCATTTAATAAATACGTATAAGTATAATTCTTATATTATATTTCATATTTTTACTTTTAATTTTTTTTTCCCATTTTTTAAATATTTTTATGGTACAATTATTATATATATATATATTTATATATATGTGCTTTTTCATTAAGGCTCTTTAAAGATATAATATATGATGTGTTATAATATCATATATATATATTATGTTCGTTTTTTTTTTTTTTTTTTTTTTTTGATGTTTGTGTTATATTTTGATTGTATTTATATACATAGAATGTATAAATAGATATATAAATAAATGTACTCTTTTTTTTTTTTTTCTTTTTTTTTTTTTTCTTCTTTTTGCTCTTATCATAATACCTTTCAACGGTTTAAATATATATATATATATAAAATAAAGTATTGCTCGCTATGTGAATTATTTTTTTATTTTATAAATTTATATTTATACGATGTTGTTTATTGAAATTGTAAAATTTTTGTAAATAAAAATAGATTACCAAATGGATAATACAATGAATTTATCCACTTTTGAGGTATGCCCATGAGACATATATATATAATATATATATGTTTATATTTATTCATTTATATTTTATTTTCTTCATATCTTTCCATTTTTATTAGAAATTTAACAATTGTTCTAATTCTTTGAACATAAACCAACATGAAGATATATCTTTTGAGAAGATAAATAATATTAATAAAATGGAAAAAGTCGATATCATAAATAAAAATGTAAATTCAAAAAATAATAATTCTCATAATAATGATAATCATGATGATGATAATAATAATAATATAAACAATGATGTGATATTTACTAATTTTTGTACAAATTCAAATTCTGAGAATTCTTTAGCCAAGAAAATTTTAGATTCAGATGATATGTCCTCTGTAATTCATAATTATAATAATCATAATAATATTAATTATCATAATAATATTAATTATCATAAGAACTATCATGATGATAATAATATGAATAATATATGTGTGAATATACAAAAGGAATATTTAAACAATAACATAACATATCTTACAAATTATCATCAAAATAATCATCTTATGGAAAAAACAAAAAAAAAAAAAAATTATCCATGTAATAATTATAAAGATAAACATACACATTACCAATATCATATATCGCAGAACAAAGACATTTCGAAAAGCAATGAACATATCGATGAATCCAATTTTATAAAAAAGGTATCTTTTCAATCCAATACATATGATAATAAAAATTACCCATGTGATCAAACGGATACTATTAATATTATATTTATGCACAAATATATATACTTAAAAAATTTAAAAAAAAGAAATTATTTCAAAAAAGTAATTATGGAAAAATCTAAAAATCATCAACACAGGACAAGGAATAAAAAATTTACCAATAACATTGATACTAATCTTAATAATACAAAACAATTTATTGAAAAATATACAAATGATGACAATTATTATAATGTACTTAATAAACACTTGCAAAATATATATAATACAATCGAAAATAATAAATTGAATAACTATACAAATAAAATAAATAATCATACGTATAATATTAACAAAAAAAATATTATATTATATAAAAAACAAAAGAAATATAATATATTTTATAATAAATATATAAAAAGTATAAATAGGGATCATTTTAAAAAATATTTCTTCTTATTATTATATAGATATCATATCTCACGACATACATATCCAAACTATGTTTTTCCTGATATCAAAATGGTAAATACAAATTTGTCTTTACATAAAATGTTTTATTTTTATAAGAATTATATAGTTTATATGGATCCTTATTATTCTACATATATTAACATTCATAATAATATTAATTGTATGAAATTAAAAAATACTACACAATTTAATACATTAAAAAACAAATTGTCTACATATAATTATACAAATAACAAGGAACAACATAAAAATTTGAATAATACTATTGATTATAATGGAGGACATGCTGAATTAAATAATGATGATGCTCTGACACAAATACATAATATAAAAGATGATAATATTACAAATGTTAAGAAATGTACAAATGAATATTATAATTATAATGATAATAAAAATCATAATTCTTCTTGTAATCATAATATTATCAATTATCCCAGTACATCTTGCCAAAATACAAAACATGTAACATTCTGTTTTATTTCGGATAACCAATCAACCAAAAAAAAAAAAAAAAAAAAAATTAAAAAAAAAATTCTGAACGGCAAGGTAGAATTGTCCGCCGAACCAATATTTGACAAAAATAAAGACCAAGGTAAAAGTCAAATATTATTTCAAAATAGAGATGAACAAATGGAATATAATAATATATACACTATAAATAAGAACAATATGATAAATGAACTAAAAAAGAAAAATATTAAAAAATTAATGAAAAAGAAAAACTATGAACACAATTATGATAATAATAATAATAATAATAATGATAGCCAAACTAGCCATTCAAATGACATATCAAATAATTTAACAAGTCATAATATTTCCATTTCCGAAATATATAAAAATAGCTGTTTGAGAAATTTGAACAAAATAAGGGAAGTTACCGATGAAATTAACATGCCAAAATATGAGAAGAATGATGAACATCAGATATTGCATGATGAAATATTGTCAAGTAGCCAATTAGATAAATGTGTACAAAAAGGAAGAAAAAAAAAATTAGGCAACATAAATGATGAAAAGACTTCTAATATTTATCATATTAAAAAAAATAAAGATAATGATAATATTAGTATTGATAAGATAAAAGAAAATAACTATTTTAATAATTTTCCTTTGGACGGTTATCATGATAATAATATAAAGAGCAGTTATAATTTTGATGGAGATGAAGATGCCATAAAGGAGGTGCAAAAATATATAGATTATATAATTGAAAATGAGGATGTGGATATATCTAAGATTAATATCACATTAAATAAAACCTATGTTAAAATAAATTTCTTTTTAAAGAAATATATATTACAATATGAAGAGTTTAAAAATAGTAATATATTATTTTGCTTTGGAGAATCAAGTGAAGAAGAGGTGTTATCAGAACGATGCACATCAAAAGAAAACGTAAGTAACAAAATAGGGAATATAAATGATGCATGCGATAAAACAAAAAATGATGATTTAATAAATAAGAAGAAACCTAAACAACCAAAAAATAGGAAAATTAATTATGATGCTATAGATACTATGTGGCAACCTCATTTTCATCCACATAATCAAGAATTTAGAGTACGATATAGATATAAAGGTAGTATGAGATTAAAAACAATTTCTTGTAAACATTTCGGATATTCCAATAGTAAAAAGATATCAATTTTATTTTTGTTACGATGGATTTTATGTGGTAAACAAATAGCTGAAAAGACTAAGAGGTCACGACTTAGTATATGCGACATAGACGAAGGTAGATTACAGGAACTCTTAGCATCCAAGAAACAAAAAAAATTATCTTTAGATATTCCAGATGATAAGAAGGAAATTGAAAAACTTATGTTAGATAAAAAAAAATCACTAAAAGTAAAAAGACGAAAAAAAGCTATGTCATTAGATGAAGAAAAGGTAAAAAAATGGTTTAGTAAAAATATGAAGAATGATGAATTTTATGAACGCCTTTATAAATTTAACAATTTTGTTTTAAATAATTGTAAGGATGATAAAGTATTAAACAAGATAAACAATATAATTTATAATTATGAAAGTGAAATGAAAAAATGTGAAAAGGACGTTGGTATAAATAGGGTGCATTGCGATGATAATAAATATAATGATGATATTAAATATAGTGATGATAATAAATATAAAGATGATATTAAATATAGTGATGATATTAAATATAGTGATGATATTAAATATAGTGATGATAATAAATATAATGATGATAACAAATATAATGATGATAACAAATATAATGATGATAACAAATATAATGATGATAACAAATATAATGATGATAACAAATATAATGATGATAACAAATATAATGATGATAACAAATATAATGATGATAACAAATATAATGATGATAACAAATATAATGATGATAATCATTACGTTTATAACCATTATGATAATATTAAACGAACCAACAAGAGAGGAAGAAAGAAAAAAAGGAAATCTAATGAAGAAGAAGAAGAAGAAGAAAAAAAAAAAAAAAACAATATGGATCTTCCATGTTGTGACAAGGACAATTATATTATAAATAAGAAATTAAAAAAGAATCATAAAAAAAATAATGATACCAATGATACCAATGATAGTAATAATAATAATAATAATAATAATATTTCAACAGAACAGCGTATTCCATTTTGTATTGGTAAGCAAAAAGAGATGTTTTTAAAATTCTTTAAAACTAATATGATTAATGGAAATATTATACAAAATAAATACAAAAGTAGTAATGATAAGAGTAATAATATTAAGGTAATTGAGGATATGAATAATATAATATTAGATGAAAACATGTACAATATTGCAAAAAATATATGTTTGAATAACAAAATGGATGTAAAAAATAAAGAATATGTAATATTATCTGATGAAAATAACATAAAAAGGAATAATATTATTAATAATAATGATAATGATGATAATAATAATAATTATGATGATGATGATGATGATGATAATATAGTTTATGGGAGCAATAAACATATTAATAATAAACAACGTGTGAAAAAAAAGAATAATAAGATGGTCACAAGTTGTGATTTATTAAATATTTTGTCCACAAAAAATGATATAAATGATTTATTTATCATAAACTCAGAAAATATACGTAATAAAGAAAATCTGAAGGCAGCAAATAACTGTCTTACAGAATTAAAAAAGTCAATATATATAAAAAATAAAAATAAGAATATGAATAAAATAAGATACTCCAATATTAATGATAATTTTATTGAATTATTAAACAACGAAAATATTATGAACAATATGAAAATAAGTAAGGATAAGGAGGAAAAGAAAATGGAAGATGATAATATGGTGAATGATCAAACTAATACTTTAATAAAAACAAAGAAAAAAGACGATATTGAGGATTCTATGTTATATGCTGTATATAATAGACTTTTTGATTTAAATAATAAGGAATTAGAAAATGATAAAAATATTAATATTCCAAATTTATCTACTAATTATGATAAGGGTTCCTGTTTATTAACCCAATCATCTGAAGAATTAAATAAAAATCTGATAGATAAAAATAGTTGTAAAAAAATAAGTAACGTATCTACATGTCCAAGTTTGGGAAGGAATCATTTATTATGTAGGGACGAAAATTTAAGGAGCGATAATAATATGTGTAGTAGATCCTTTTCGCATGTTTACAAACAAAAGAACTACGACATTAGAAATAATGACGATATGATTAATAATAATATAATTAGTGTTTTGTGTAATAATGAAAAAAAAGGAATGGATAAAGATAACAACATTTCTTATATATTAAAAAATATAAAGAACCCAAATATGTTCAATATGTTATTTAAAAAAAAAAGTAACAATAATTTATTGGACATAAAATCAAACTATTATGATTATATGAAAGAAATAGAAATTGCTAATAATAAACATTTAGAAAAGGCATATGTCGAATTATTGTTTAGAGAATATATGAAGATAAATAATAAGGACCTTAGTAAAATTGATTCATCAAGAGGTTCTATTAAAAAATCGTCATCGAATAGTATGGATAGTAGTTACAATCCTAATATGAAACATAGGAAGAGCAAAATGGTGGACAATGATAATATAAATGATATATGTAATAATAATAATAATAACAATAATAAAAACAATAAGAAGAACAATAATTATAATAATAATAATACACCTGTTGATATGTGCGAAAATAATTATATAGATACTCATAATAGTTGTAATAATAATTATAGTAACAAAATAAATTCCCTGGTGAACGATGTAAATGCTTACAAAAGAATACTTGAGAAATATGAAAGTACTCATGACATGAATAATAATAAAGAAAAAATGATTTATCAAGCTGTCAAAGAATTAATCAATTCAAAAGATGTTTTACACAAGGAAGAAAAAAAACGAAAGCAAAAAACGGATAATAAAGAAAATGATTTAATAAATATATTAAACATAAGAAAGTGTAATGATATACATGGTCATGATAATGTTAATAATGATGATTATAATGTAATTACGTCAACAAGTAGGAATGTACAAATGAATAATTTATATCAAGAAAAAAAAAATTTAAAGGAATCTGAGAAGATACATAAAAAATATTTATCCCATGTAATGTATGATAAGAAAAATTTCGATTTAATCAAAAATTTTATTGCTGCTATAAAGAATAATACCTTACAACAAAAAGAAGAAGAACAATATAAAAATCATGAGGAAAAGGAAAAATATATACACAACGATACATTATATGAAGATAAAATAATATCAAGTTTATTAAAAAATCCACATATTCTAAATCATAAGAATAATATGAATTTTAAAAATTACAATCATTCGGATTATAATAATTCTTCTGATATAACAAAAGAAAAAAAAAAAAATATAAGTGTATTTGACGAAAATGATGATGAAATATTTACATATTATATGTCTTTAAAAAATAATTTACCTAATATAAAAAATATAAATAATATTAAAAATATGTTTTGAAATTGTTCATATGTTTTATAAAAGACCAATTGATTTTTATACAACATATATTATATATATATATATATATTTATATATTTATATATATGCCTATTTTGTTTTATTATTTTTTATGTCTTAATATATATATTAACAAGTATATAATTTTAAAGTATATAAATTAAAATTTTGTATATATAATACAATAAACCCACAAACATATATATGTATTATATACATATGTGTGGTAAGTTTTATACTGTTTGTTAATTATTCGTTAATATTTATGTACATGTTTTTATATTTTGAAACTATTATAAATAAATAAATAAATATATATATATATATATATATATATATATATATATATATATATTTAAATCGTTCTAATTTTTAATATAATAAATGCAATAATATATATATATATATATATATATATATATGCATATTTATATATATTTCATTTTTTTACCAATTGTGTTTTCGTTATATGTTATAATCGAAAGATTTTTATAGTATATATTTTTAATTAAAACAAAAATTATAAATCCTTTATTATTTTTATTTTATTTTATTATTTCTTTTTTTTTTATTTTATTTTTTTATTTTATTATTTTTTTTAATTAAAATGTGATATCTTCATAAGTGTTGAAAATAATATAAAACATGAAAAGACATAATTGAGAAACGAAGGGAAATGTTTTAATATAAAATTATGTAATAACACACATATACAATACATATATATATTTTTTGTGTCTTAAAAAGAATTTGATGAATTAAGAGAAATGTTCCTATTTTTTAAATGATTTGATAAAAAGATAGATATATGGGAAAAAAGAAAAAAAAAAAAAAAAAAAAAAATATATATATATATATACATAAATATAATAATTTATTTTAAAACATTGTGAAAATGTGGTTTTATTTTACAAAATTTATTAACGATTTGGAAATAAAATATATGACATGCTTGATATATGATATAATAAGTATATAATAAAAAAAAAAAATAAATATATACATCTATATATATATATATATATATATATATATATATATAAATATATATATATTTTTTTTTTTTTTTTTTTTTTTTATCCTTCAGTGTTGTATATATATATGGATGGATATCCCGGATTAGACATTTTATATATATCAGTATTATCAATTTCACTTTTTTTATTATTTTCTAATACTTGTATATCTCCCAAATTAAGACTTCTTTTTATGAAATCTACATTATCCTTAATTAGTTGTATTTCATCATAGGGTAATGATAATTCATATTGATTATTATTTAAAGTAACATTATCTTTTACTAGAAAAGTTGCAAAACTGAGTATATCTTTTTTTTCATTTTTTGGTAAATTATTAACATATGTATTTTGGACTAATAGATTTATATAATTCGTTGGTAATTTTTTATCTTCACTATTATTAATAATATTATTTAATATTTCTATAATTTTCTTTTGAGTATCATTATATTCCCTTGCTACATAAACGATTGCTTTAAACTTCATCTTTTCTTCTTCATCTTCTTTATAATAATTTGCACCTTCTTCATCATCTCTTTCTTCATCATCATCTTCATCTATATCGTTATTATGCCCATCACAAATATTATCTTTATTATTATTATTGTTGCTAATGTGGTTTATTTGTTTTATTTGTTGTATGTTCTTCTTCAGATTATCATTATTGTTTTCTTTTTCAATATGAACAGAAGAATCATTTTGTGTCTCTACATTTGTATCATTATTCTTTTTATTCTGTTCATCATTATTTATCTTGTTTATAAGATCTTTGTGATTCTTGTTTTCCTTTGAAACATTTTTATCTTTCACAACCTTTTGCTTGTTACATTTATTGATTACCTTATCATATGATTTTCTAAATATTTCGACAACATTCAATAGATTATTATTTTGCTTATGCATAACTATAGAATAATTGGTTTCTTCAGGTGATGGCCATTTTTGTTTAATTAAAAATGTATCTTTCTTAAGAATATAAGTCCATATATGTTCGGTTACATGTGGAATAATAGGATTAATAATTATACAGATTCTTTCTATGAAAAAATTTACTGTTTCTTTATGCATATGTATTTTATCACACATCATTCTATAGGTATCTCTTTTTAATAACATATCATAAAAACCATATTTCAAAACATCTCGAAATAATAATTTTTCATAGGATTCTTTACATTTATTTGTTAAATAATTTATTTCATTTTCAAATATCAAATCATTAAATGTTTTCTCACCACATCTAAATATATATACATTATTCTTTGTTTCTATAGAAAAATTTATCAAATTATATAACTTCATAATAGCACTATTTGCCGTATCAGTATTAAAATTAGAATCTTCTATAGAATCTCCTGCATCTGCTAAGGCAATTCTGGTCCCATCACTAGTATATAAAGCTATACTTTCTTCTAAGGTTATAAAATTACCTTTACTCTTAGACATTTTTTCTTTATTCACTAAAACATGTCCATTACAAAAAAAAGAACGTGGGAAATATTTTATTTTCTCATAACTTGATAAATCAATATTTTCTAACTCATTTAATATTTCTGTTTGTCTATCTAAAATACTTCTTTCTTCCACATCTTCCTTATTTCGATCATATTTTTCTTTTTTCCCCCATATAGCAACATGATTAAATAAAGCCATTGTTAAATGATTAAAAATTAAATCTTTACCAGATATACGTACATCAAAAGGATACCAGTAGGTAAATTCTCTCCTCATTCTTACTAATTTCTCCTTAGATATATGTTTAGATATATTACTTGTATCATCACTAATATCAAAAATATAATCAAAAAAAGCATCATTCAAATCATCTGCGCTAATATCTAATAAACCTCTTTTCTGACCATCAACACTTCCTTGTAAAAAATGACTCACCGTATAATACGCCATATATATAGTTGAATCGGATAGACTCTCTATTAATTCTTTTCGTGAATTGTTTTTTATATGTACATTCTTTTCTTCTTCCTCCTTCACAACATTGATATGGTGATTGTTTATTTGGTTATTATCATCATTGGATGGTATTACATACTCATTATTATTTTGATAATTATCAACATTTTTATTCGTTTGATTATTTTGATCAAATTGTGGCATATAAGTTCCTAATCCATAGGATCTACTACATGACCAATCATCTAACCAAAAAATGACATGTTGCAATTGTTTATATAATACATCATTATATGTTTGGAAATTATTCTTTTTTAATTGTATTAGAACATCTTTTTTAAATTCCATATTTCCATAATTTATATACCATTGATTACATAAAGCTGCAATACATTTGACGTTATTTCGATCTATTACCATAACTTCAGGTTCACTATATAAGAACCCATCCAAATTTCTAATAATATTTTGTTTTGCTAATTTTCTACAATTAAATGTTTTCATACCTTTATATGGATCGACAGTCATTATTCCTTCAAAATATTGTTTCTTATATAAAACCTCTTTTATTTTTTGTAATTTTACATCTTTATAAGATGATACTTTTTCCTTTTCGTAATAATATTTACCAGTATTATTACCTATTTCTGGTAGTTCTATACATGATTCACTATTATTTTTTAATTGTTCTTCTTTTAAATTATACTTTTCACAATAATAATTTTTTTTTTTTCGTATATCTTCTAAACAAGCATAATCATCCGTACTATCACTAGACACACAGGGTACAATACCTGTGGAGATATTCATTTTTATTGTAGTCATAGGTAAGATATATAAATTTTTTATCTTCGATATATTTGTATATGTCTCTAGTCCTACAAAATGTTCACCCTTTATTTTATTTAATATGAAAACATCGTCTAAGTTATACACATTATTCATATTATTATTATTTTCATTATTATTATTGTTTGTATTTTTTGTTATTACATCATTGTTTTTTTTTTCTAAAGTATCATCATCATTAGTATTATCTTCACTTTTTGGAATTTGTACATTTTTTATATTTTTATTTTTTAAAAGAGGTATTATTCCTTGATATGCTAAATTATATAAACTATTTTCTGAACACACATAAATGTTTGGACAGCTATTAATAATTTCTTCTTTCGTCATAATATTATTTACATAACTTTTATCTCCATAATGTAAATTTTGTTTATCAAATCCTAAGGTTAAATAGTAATATTCATTAGGGTTGATGAAAGTATAATTTTGTCCATATGCAGTTTCTGGCTTTAAGGTGCTACCAAGGAAGATAACTTTTTTATCTTTTACAAAAAAGTCTTCATTCCATATTTTATTTTTTAAATCTTCTTCTCCTTTTTCGAAATCTGTAAAAAAGGTATTACTTATATTGGCACTACTACCACAATTATTATTATTATTGCTTTTGTTATTATTACTTTTGTTATTGTTGATTTTGTTATTGTTGATTTTGTTATTGTTGATTTTGTTATTGTTTATTTTGTTATTATTATTGTTGGGTGCTTCTTTTTTTTCGATACATGCGTTAAGTACCGATTGGCTACTTCTTATGCTGTTCATAAATATAGAATAAAAATCTTTGACATTCGAAACAAAAATTTTGATAAGTGTATATTCTTGACATTTGACTCCTTCACCTTCTGATCTTTCATGATCCGCACATGCTTGATTATTATATCTACTAAAAATAGTAACTCTACTACCATAATATATAAGATTTTTTTTATATAAAGTATTAATGTGCCAACTTACAAATTTATCATAATATGGATTAATATTTGTTGTTATAAATGATCTTCTCCAATCACAATATAATCCAAATGAATATAAATGATCCTTAGCCTTTGATGAAAAATAATAACACCAATATTCTGGATTTTGGAAAAGATGAATTTCCTCATCTTTTATATTCATTTGTTTCATAATATCATATTGAGTATTTTGTTTTGAACCCTTCGATTGAGCTTTACTTTTATTCGAACGAAATATTGTCACATCTGTATTCTTTTTATTTGAATCCGTATCTTCAACTAATTTATTCTTATCTACATTATTTTTATCATCACTAATAGATCTACATAAAGAATAATCATCTTCCTTCTTCTCATATGATATATCTTCAAAATCTTGTATATTCTTCTTATTTAATTCATTCTTTAATTTATCGGCACACACAACAATAGGTGTACCTGTACAATGAAACGAAAACGGAAGTAACACATTATCACAAACCATATTTTTATATCGAACTATAAAATCCAATTTACTTAAAGTAAAAGCATGACCAATATGTAATAAACCGTTCATATAAGGGTAAGGGAAATTGCCTGTATATCGGCTTTCATTCATATCGCTAAAATCTTTCTCATAAACATTATGTTCCCTCCATAAATGCTGAATGTTCTTTTCAATAGTTAATAAGTTCATACGTCTCGCCATCGTAAAAAAAAAAAAAATAATAAAAAATAAAATAAAAAAAATATATATATATATATATATATATATTAATATATTAATATATTTTTTATAGTAACAAATTCTAACAAAAGAAACACATACAATTATAAAATATTACAACATATATATATATGTATATATAATAAATGTGCGTCCTATAACAAAAAACAAAACAACATAGTAAAATAATAAAATAATAAAATAATAAAATAATAAAATAATAAAAGGTATAAAAATATAATATGTGTTAAATATATCTATATGGGAACACACTCATAAATATATATCTATATATATATATATATATATATATATATATATTTTATTTTATTTTATTTTATTTTATTTTTTTTTTTTTTAATCGACGCTTTTTAAAATCGGCACATTTTTGTCAAATATCACACTTATTCATAGATAGCTTTTATTTATATCACAAAAATTTATTTTTAAATAAATTATATATATATATAAACACGAACAAAAAATAAAATGTATATATAATATATATATATATATATTTTTAAAAAAACTCACTATATAACTTCATAAAATATATACATTTTACGATCTAAAAAAAAAAAAAAAAAAAAAAGGAGATTACTCTATTATTATTATATGTAAAAATAATACCTTCCTTCTCAAATGAAATTACTAATACATTCTTTTTAATAACTCTTTTTTTGTTTATAAAATATATATATATATTACATTTATATATTTAATTATATATATATATATATTATATACATATTTTTTTTTCATGAACTTAAAAAGAGTTTATATATAATTTTTATTTATTCATTTTAAAAAAATATATATTTTTTTTTCTTCTATTCTTATAATATATATATATATATATATATAATATAATATAATACATTCCTTAAAGGTATGCTAAATTTTACTTTCAATTTATATTACATTTATATATTATATATATATATATATATATATTGTTATATTTTTTTATTTCTAAAATTAAGCATTCTCGTTTATCATTAATTTATTATGTAATATGTATTATATATATTATATATTGTTATTATATTTATTGTAATATATTATTATAATATATATATATATATATGTATAAATTTTATAAATAAAATATTTAAAAAATATTGTTCCTCATCTATATTTATATATAATATTGTTTATGTCATCATAGGTACATATTATATAATATATATAGTTCTGAATGTAGTTCATTTTTATTAATGTATTTAATTTTTTTTTTATGTGCATGAAATTATTATATATATATATATATATATATATATATATTGTATTTTAAAAAAAGAAAAAAAAAAGGATTAAAAAAAATTGAAATAAAAGCGGATATATATTTTTTATACCTCTTTTATGTTTTTGTCATTTGAAATAAATATAATTTTTTTTATTTATATTATATTATATTTATATGTATTTTTTATTTTTTTTTTTTAATATAATCTATATATATATATATATATATATATTATACAATATATTCATAAATAGAGATTTACAAAAAAAAAAAAAAAAAAAATAAATAATATGTATAATATTTTTCAAATAAAATGGAATAATGAACTTTTTCTTCATACCTTATTGGTTTATTATAAATTTATATAATAATATATGTAATATTATATATAATATATATATTTATAGGGCTCATAAAATATAAATAAATATATATGTTATATTTATGAAAGATCTTTTTCTTTTCATATCTTTTCTTTTTTTTCTTATTTTTTTAAATCAAATAAATATGTAGATAAAAAAAATGACATATATATATATATATATAATGTAACCATAAAAGCGATTTTTTTTTTATTTTTTTTTATTTTTTATTATTTTTTTTTTTTTTATTATAAAATAATAAACAAATAAATATATATTTATAATATATATTTATAATATATATTTTATCTTTAATATTATATTAAATTATAACAGAAAAATGAATAATTTATTATATACATGTTATATTTATTGAGCCTTAATTTGTTCTCTTTTTTTTTTTTTATAAATATTTTATTGTCCACTCTTGTTTCTTTGTTCATTTGTTTTCTTTCTTCTTTAGTCATTATATATAAAAAATGATCACTACAAAAAATATATGATCAATATAAAAAATGATCATTATTAAAAAAAACATGGTTGTAATCAAAAAAATATTACTGTTAAAATAATAAAAAGGAGGGAGGGAAAAAAAAAAAAATATATATATATATTATATACACATATATATATATATATATATATATATATGTGTACACATTTGTCAGATTATATAAATTTTTGGTGTGCATAAGATTATTTTATTTTGTAAGGATTATCTATTAAGATATTTTGATATAAAAATAAAATAAATATAAGATGAAATTTTTTGTATTTCACCTTTTATTTATTTTGTTGTCATACAATAGTTTTACTTATGTGCTGAATAAAAATATTAAAACTCTGAGCTTATCTTCGAATATTTATGTAATGAGAATAAAAAAAAAATAAATTATATACATATATTTTTTAAATATATAAATAATATAATATATATATATATATATATATTTATGTGTGTATCTATATATATATATTTTTTTTTTTTTTTTTTTTTTTTTTTTTTTTTTTTTTTTGTTAGAAGAAAAATCTCTTTTGTAGAAAAAAAAATATAAGACCATTAAAAATTTATGTTTATCCAAGTTTTATAAAAAATATAATTAAACCTTTAGAAAATGCATATTTTAGAAATTATTTTATGTATCGATCCTTAGCTCGAATATGTGTATCATTAAGTAGTGCATTTTCCTTAGGTGCAAAATTATACTTATATAAAAAAAATATGAATAGTCTATTTTTAACACAATTATTGATGAATAATGAGATACTTATAAAAATATTAAAAATATGTTGGTTATACAAATTAAGTCATTTTATAGATAAAAATGTAAAATTATGTAGATATCTCTCCACCGTTTTTTATATTATTAGTATATATCTAGATATTTTTTCAACGTACAATCTAGCAAATAATATATATATTTATTATTTATTTTATTCTTTATCCTCCATATTAAAAAGCTTAAGTATATTAACATACACTTCTATTAGATCAAATATTAATTTTCAAGTCTATCAAATGTTAACATTACAAAAAAAAAATTATGAAAAGAAATATAAAATAAGCAATACTTCTCATAAAAATAATACGCCTATCGATAGATATAGTCATAGTACTTCTAGTACTAATGTAGAACATAATAATATTCATTCTAATGATAATGCAACCACCATACATAAAAATAATATATTAAATGAATCTACGCAAAATGGGCACAATAATATAGAAAATATCCATTTAAAAAATAATGTAATTCATAACACGAAAGATGTACACAACAATTTAGATATTCATAGTGAAGTTGAAAATACAGATGAAGATTATAAAATATATGATAATCATATTGAAAAAAATAAATTATCTATTAATACAAAAAATTTTTGTATAGGAGAAATAAGTGTTATAATTGATTTATTATCCACCTTGGTAGACTTATCTACTATACTTTTCTTGTTCCAAGCAACAAAATTTATAAAACAAAATTTGTGCTTTTATATCTTTATATCAGCATTGCATTTATTCTTTTCATATAAAGAGATACAATATTTGTTAATATAACAATGTTATATTTGTAAAAATAAATAAATGAATAAATTTTTTACACATTTGTTTATATATATATATATATATATATATATATATATATATTTATATTTATATTTATATTTATATTTATTTTTTAATTTTTTTTTTTTTTTTTTTTTTTTGTCAAAAAGATTTTCTTCTAATCATAAAGTTATAAAAATTTTATACATTAATGTTTATAATGATACATATAAAGTTGGTGTCTTTTATTAATATTTTGACGTTCAACATTTTTCATGCATTTTCTGTCAAAATGATTATACGAATATAAAAAAAAAAAATTATATATATATATATATATATTTTACAAAATGTATATGTTTTTATATATATGTTAACATTAAGATGTTAATATATTAAAAAATTAAATAATACAAAAGATGTCACATTTTAGAAGTCCAATAAAAAAATAATAATTTATCCTACATAATAACCTTAATAATATGTCAACATATGATAATTTTCTATGTGTCAATTCATCCATTTTTAATATATATAAAAAAAAAAAAAAAAAAAAAAAAGGAAAAGTCACTAATTCATATCCTAATCTTCTTCTTCTGGATATTTATAGGGACAATCAATGTACAATTTCTAAAAATAAAAAAATAAGCAAACAAATAAATATAATATATATATGTACATATATATATGCATATATTTATTCATTTATATTTTCTTACCCCCTTATTTATTCTCTTCCATTGATTATTAAACCATACACCCCAAAAATAGGATGTTACACATCCTGTTGTCACAACAAATAGCCAATAACGACTATTGTATTTTAATATATGGTCATAAATTCTTACAAAAAAAAAAAAAAATATATATATATATATATATGTATAAATTTAATTATTTATGTATTCAAAATTAACCTGAACAATTCATAATATTTTTAATAAAATTATGAACATGTTCATATATATATATATATTTATTTATTTATTTTTTAAATCATTACTTTGTTTTATTTAAAGCATAAAAAAAAGGATTAAAAATGTCTTTTCCTTTTCTACTCTTCTTAAGTGATTTCCAAATAAATGATGGATAGGTGTCACTAAATGGACTTCCAAACACCACTAAAAGAAAAAAACAAAGAAAAGAAATAAATAAATAAAAAACATAAAGGATATATTATATATATATATATATATATATATAACCATTTAAAACGTTTAACAATCACATCATCTTTTCATTATATATTTTTGTTCTAATTTAGTTACTTTTATCAAATGCAAACCAATATCATACAAATAAATTTGTCCAACTTTTTTTAATTTATATTGCAATTTGTATTTTACTTCTTTATACACATTGAAAACAACGAAATATAAAAAAATAATTAAAAGCTATTTTTTTTTTTTTTTTTTTTTTTAATGAATTACATAAATGATTTTATAATTTTAGCATAACAAAAATAAAAAATTTAAATGTATCTTTCTTCATATAATATATGCTTTATAATTTTTTATTTTGTATGCTATATGATATATTTATTGATACTTTTTTTAATATTTTGTTTTAAATTTGTATCTTTCTTTTAACAGGTGTAAAATAAAAATTGATAAATAAATAAATAAATAAACATATATATATATATATATATATAATATTATTGTATATGTATATAATATATACAATATTATATATACATATGTAATTTTTTGAATTCCATCCTGTTCATGCACATATATTTTATATATTTTTATAATAATAATATATATATATATATATATAAATATAGTATATATTCTTTATATTATTTATTTACTATTTATTTATTTTTTTTTTTTTTTTTTTTGTTCTTTATAAAAATTAGAATTATTATATTTATATATCTATAAAGGTATACAATATATTATATATATATTTTTTTATTTCTGTTATTTTAGAAACATTATTTTATATATATATGTAATATTTATTTCATTATTTTTTTTAAGTTATTTCCAACATCATATTAATATCCTGCTTAATTATTAACATTTTTTAATGTATTATTTTTTATCTTAACGTATTAAAACGTACAGCATATTTATATATATATATGTAAAAAATTATTATATTCGCTTTAACCAAAATATAATTAAAATATTAAATCTATGAATTATATATATATATATATATATATATATATATTTATTTATTTATTTATATGTTATTAAAATAGATCAAAAAGAATCAAACCATAAAAATATCCATCATTATAACAAATAACATCATATCCTACCATACAATATATTTTAATAATATATAATGAATTTAATACTCATTAGTTCCAAAATAATATATAAAAATAATGAAGAGTATTTTTTCAAAACAGATAATAGACAAACTAGTCATTTAAAGAACATATTAAATGTTACATTAAATCAGATTATTAAAGTGGGAGTAATAAATAAAGGTAAAGGAGAAGGAAAAGTTATAGAAGAGAGCAAAAGTTATTATATTATAAAATTATTAACTCCTATTCATTTAGAAGAAAAATCAGATGATAATGTTCTTCCTATAGATGTTGTTTTATGTATACCTCGACCAAAAGTGTTAAATAAACTCTTACAACAGTTATCTTCATTAGGAGTGAAAAAAATTATTATTGTGTTTTCTGATTTTTCTAATAAATGTTATGAATCTAGTAAAATTTTAAAAAATGAAGAAATTAAACTTGCTCTTCAGTTAGGCTTAGAACAAGCCATGTGTACTAGATTTCCCGAAATTTATATACATTACTCTTTTAGCTCTTTTTTCATGAATATTGAAAAATATACAGATGAACATACGTTAAAAATATGTGCACATACAAATGTTAAAAAGAAAAATATGGAATCAATTGAATACTCCATTTTGAATATGGAAAAAGGGAAAATTCTTTTAATGCTTGGATGTGAAAGAGGATTTTCAGAACTTGAATTATATTTAATAAAAAAACTTAACTTCCACTTTTTTAATTTAACAGAACGAATTTTAAAATGCGAAACAGCTTTGTTAATAATAATAGGACAACTTCTTTTATTAACAGAAAATATATCATTAAGAAAAAGTGGAACCAAAATGAGACGATTCTCACCACATAAAAAAGAAATAATAAATAATAATACATGTGAAAATATAACCCATATGAAAAATAATAATAATAATGACATTCAAAATGTTTTCGATAATGATAAAATTCAATATGAAATGCAACTCATAAATCAAGTAAAGAAATTATTAACAGAAGAAACATTTTCTTCTGAACAGTTAATAAATTTTATACAAAATACCTTGCACGTTCAGGAGAAAAAACGCATATGCACATCAAACAATAATTTATCATTACCGGATGAAAAATTGGATAATAATGATGATGTCAATATTATTGATATTCTTTTAAGGGGTATATCTACTTTAAATGGAAATGAAGAAAATAATTTTGAAAATGTATATTTAAGTTTACAATTGAAGAAAATAAAATATAAGCAGCGTT
>NC_004327.3:900000-907500 GCF_000002765.6 Plasmodium falciparum 3D7 | reverse complement strand
CAAAATATACGAGGACCTATTTGTTATTGTAAATACTAGGTGTTCATAATATTATTTATTAAATATTATTATCTATGTACTCATTTTTATATTATATTATTTTTAATTTTATTTTTTGTGTAAGATCAGAATAATTTGTTTTAAACCAAACATTGGAATGAGGTAACCGTAAAATATATATTATTTCTTTTGCTTTTACATTTTAATCTGTTGAAATATTATTAAATATGAAGGAAGAAAAAAATAAGGAAAAAATAGAAAAAAAAAAAATACGTTGACCTTTATCAATTTTAATTATTATCAAATATATTCAAAATGTAGATAATGAATATATAATTTTTTTTTTTTTTTTTATTATATTATTTTATTTTTTATTGTATTATTATTTTTTTTTTTTTTTTTGTTGTTGTTGTACGATATTTTCCTTATCATCTTTACAATTTTTTTTTATTTTTATTTTAAAATTTTTTCTATTTCTTGTTAGAATAAATATTATTTTTGGTATTACATTTAAATTGGTGTTTTTATTTATATATGTCGTATGGGTATTTGAAATATTAATATATAATATATAAAATATAAAGTATATATATATTATATAATATGTATACATATACTACATTTTTCATAATAAATCTTTTACAATAATATGTATAATATATATATATATTATATTATAAGAAATAATTATTACATTGTATAAACAAAATAAATAAATAAATAAATAAATATATTATATATATATATAATAAAGTATCGATTTCATGTTTTATCTTTTTTTTAGATTCATAAAATTTCCATTTAATTTAAACATATTAAATATATATATATATATATATATATATATATATATATATATCATGACATTATTTGAGAAAAATATAAAGGAATTAGAAAAAAGAAAAAAAAAAAAGATCTGAATATAAATTATTTTACAAATATTTTTATATTATTTACATTTTTTTTATAATTTATTTTTAACAGTTGCTTGTTATTATTAAATAAATGACTCTTTTTTTTCTTTTTTTTTTTTTTTTTTTTTTTTTTTTTTTTTTTTTTTTTTTTTTTTTTTTTTTTTTAATAAATAAAAATATAAATCTATTTATTTTATATATACATTTAAAAAATTATTGTTTATATGTTGTTTTCTTGTTATAAGAAAAAATAAATTAAAAAGAATGATATTAAATGGGAAAGCAAAACTTATAAGTTTTTTATTCTTAGCAGGAGGAGGAACGTATTACATATATAAATATAAAAAGAATGAAATAAAACAATTTTTGAATAGATTATTTGTTAATAAGAAGAAGAAAAAAAAGAAAAGTATAAATAAAGGGAAACGAAAAGGAAATAAATTATATAATAATAATAATGATATAAATGACATTAATAAATATAGTGATAGTAGTGAAATTGGTTCTTCTCCTTCTTTTTGTTCCTCTGGTGTGGATGAAGAAAATAAAAATTTATTAGATGAAATTATGAAATTACATGAGAGTAGTATATCTTATTTAAGTTCAGACAATGATGTGAACAGCAATACAGAATATGAGAAAATAAAAAATGAACCAATAAATAAAAACATAGACATATTTAATAATGATAATAATTTTAGTAGCGCAGAGGATAGTATATCAGATGTTGAAGATATTAATAATTTGAATGAAAGAACAAATTACAAATTTGTGCAAATGAAAAATAAAAAAAATATTATAAGTAAAAAAATTTTAAATAATCCAAATGATATAAATAATTCAAATTATTCGAATGATATAAATAATTCAAATTATCCAAATAATTATGTGCATGATAAAAAAAACAAAACAAAAAAATTCGATGATAGTACTACAGATAATAACATGGACCCATTTAGTAATAACAATATTATTATACTACCAGAAAATTATAAAATATATTTTAAATCTTTTGGATGTGCTCATAATAGTTCAGATTCTGAATTTATGATGGGGTTGCTTGCTAACTATGGTTTTAAGTTTGTAAAAAAAATCGAGGAATGTGACATATGTATTGTTAATAGTTGTACTGTTAAAAATCCTAGCGAAGAAAGTATGAAGACTATTATTAATTATGTAAAAAAATTAAATAACCATAGTAACAAGAAAAAAACAAAAAAAAAACAAAAAAATTTTAATGGAGAATATGACTTGGAATGCTTATCAACATCTTCCTCTGGTTTTTCTGATATAGAAAATGAATATTGTTATGAAAAAGGATATCAAAACGAATCACCTGAATATTTTACTAGTAAAAAAATTAGTACCCCTCATCATAATGATAATAAAAAGCATCCATGTGACGATCCTATTTATAGTAATAATACTTGTTGTGCGGAAGATAACAATCGATTTAAAAATAATAAGAGTGGTGTTTTGAAAGAGGCAAAATGTTGCTCATCCGATGTGGGAAAAGGGCAGTGTGAATGTGAAGAACAAAAAATGAAAAAACAAGAAAAAGTGAAAGAAGAACAAGAAAAAGTGAAAGAAGAACAAGAAAAAGTGAAAGAACAAATGAAAGAACAAGATGGTGAGAATTCCAATTTTAAAGATATGAATCCAAATAACAATCTTCATACAAATAATAACATCTTGGAAAATAGAACATCCGAAAAAAATAAAAAGAAAAAGATACATGTAGAAGGAAAGAATATAAAAATTATTGTATGTGGGTGCGTACCACAAGCAGAAAAAGATATGGAGATATTTGAAAATGTATCACTTGTCGGAGTAAATAATATTGACAAAATTGTAGATGTAGTAGAAAATGTTATAAATGGTTATAATGTACAATATTTGAAGACATCTAAAAAAATGACTTCATTAAATTTACCAAAAATTAGAAAAAATAAATATATAGAAATTATAAATATTAATAATGGTTGCTTAGGTAATTGCACATATTGTAAAACAAAATTTGCTAGAGGAGATTTATCAAGTTATAATATAAGAGATATAACCGATAGAATTACATATGTATGTAATGAAGAAAATATAAAGGAAATATGGTTAACATCTGAAGATACAGGTGCTTATGGTATAGATATAAATACTGATATAGTAAATTTATTAAAAAATATATTAAAAAGTGTTGAACATACAAATGTAATGATACGTTTGGGTATGACGAACCCACCATATATATTAAAACATATAAAAGATATATGTACATTATTAAAACATAAGAATATGTATGAATTTATACATATACCCGTACAAAGCGGAAGTAATAATGTATTAAAAAATATGAATAGAGAATATACAATAGAAGATTTTATTTTTCTTGTAGAAAACTTAAGAAAATATGTACCAAATATTACAATTTCTACAGATATTATATGTGGATTCCCATATGAATCCGAACAAGATCATCAAAATACTGTACATTTAATTAAAAATTTCCAATTTCCAATTTTAAATATATCCCAATTTTATCCAAGAAGAGGTACTGTAGCATATAATATGAAAAAAATTAATACAAAAATTGTAAAAAAAAGATCAAGAGATGTTACCGAAGCATTCTTATCATATGAACATAATTATAAGTTCCTTCAAAATACTATACAACAAGTTCTATTCACAGAAATTTCATCCAAGAGTGAGCATATCATAGGTCACACAAAGCAATATGTTAAAGTATTATTACCGAATGAAAATAATAAAAATATAGAACTTTTAGGGAATTTCGCAACATGTAAAATTTTATCTACACATAAATGGCATGTAGTTGCTGAGTTAAACAAATAACAACATTAATACGAACATATATATGTATATATGTATATATATTTATATATATATTTATGTATATATGTATATATATTTATATATATATATATATATTTTTTTTTTTTTTTTTTTATTAATTTATTGTGGCTCTTTTATAATTTTTAACCATTTTATAATGTTATCATTTCCTTTAGTTCCATTTTAATTTTTTTTTTTTTGGTTACATGAACAATAATTAAATGAAAACACATATATGTGTATTTATTTATTATATATAAGTGTATAACTTGTTTAACCTTTTTTATAAACCATAAAAAAAAAAAAAAAAAAAAAAAAAAAAAAAAAAAAATATATATATGTATATATATATATATGTATATATGTATATATGTACATATTTATATATATATGCCTTCATATATTTTTTATACTACTGCATAATGCCATCATTACCATTATGACAATAATTCTTAAAAGATAAATCATTGAGCTTCGTATAGATAAACAAGAAATGTACAAACGTACATATGTTCATACAAGGTATAAATATATATATATTTATTTATTTATATGTGTGTGTGTGTGTGGAATTTTTTGCATGTACAATAAAAAAAAAAAAAAAAAAAAAAAAATGTACACTCATAAAATATTCCTCGTTCTTATAAGAAGGTACATTTTTTTGTTTCCCTAAATATTATAAAAAGCTACCATAACACATGTTATGCTACAAAGAATAAAATAATATAAAATAAAAATAATTAAAGGATACATAATATAATTGTTTATAATCATAAAATATATATATATATATATATATATATATCATGCTTATAAAAAATGATTATATTTTCATTATTGTCCTTTTTATTTTTTTTGTAAAGTGAATAAAAATTTGTTCTATTTCTATAATATTTGTTATTTAATATTAAATAAAATATGAGAAAAACATAAAAGAAATATATATATATATATAAATGTATTTTTTTTTTTTTTATTTTTTTTATTTTTTTTTTTTTTAGTTGTGTAGACCATTTGATGATCTCCTTTATATTTTTACAACAGAATTGTTATTTGTTATATAAAAAGGAAAAATTATATATAATATTAAAATAACATAAATATAAATAAATAAATAAATAAATACATATATATATATATATATATATATATATATATATATATATATTTATTTATATATATATATTATTTATATTTGTGTGTATATATAAATAACTTCTTATAAACCACATTTTAAATTTCCTATTTTTTCTTTTTGTGTGTGTTTATGTTTCACACAACAATTTCTTTATATATATACAAACATTTATATATAGAATTTATAAAACGTTCAATAGTTTTGTTATTTATTTAAAAATTAAAGTAAACGAACATAAATGGAAGATAGACATATAAACTTCGAAGTATTTAAAAGTTCATATTTAGAAAAACACTTGAAAATAGAGGATTTGGATGAATGTATTAAAAAGAAAAGAAATGACAAGAATAAAGAAATTATGGAAATAATAAGTCAAGGGGATTCACTTAAAAGGTTGTATAGTAATAATGATGATAAAAATGATCATGATATTATTAATGATGATAAAAAAGAAAATGTGTCTATTAAAAATCGTATTGACCATATGAATATCAATACATCTGATCTTCCTTTGAAGAACGAAAAAAATAAAAACATTTTCTTTAAAAAGTATAATTCTCTTCACATTGATCATACAGACACGAAGAAGAAAATAAATGAATTCCTAAAAAAATATAAAGATACATATAATATATTCAAAGAAAAGAAACTACCATTATGTAATAATATAGATGAATTATTTCATAATAATTATAATAATGATAAAGAACAAAATTCTCATAATCAGTTATCATCTCCTAAGAAATATAATAATAATATAAAATCTATCATACAATTAAATGAACAAAATAAAAAGTATGATGTCGATAATATTAATAATTTTATACAAAAGAATATTATAAAAAATAATTCCTTAGGTATGCAAAAAATTCTTTGTAATATTAAAAGTACCTTCAATGATTTTATCGATGTGTATATGGAGAAACCAAATACAGATATCGATTTTTTGTATAACAAAATATATGAGGAGAAAAAAAAAAAAAAAAACAATTATAATAATAATAATAATAATAATAATTATAATCATAATAATAATGATGAAATATCAAAACATATATACGAATGTAATATATTAAAAGATGTTAATCCAAAAGGAAGAGATGTTAAAGAGATAAACAAAATAAAGAAGATAAAGGATCAATTTGGTTGTTCAAAAAATGAACCATATGAATATATAAATATGATATCTGAATATATGAACAATAATAATAATAATAATAGATCTTTTATAAAAGAAGGATATCATACAAATAAAAAAGACACAGATAGTACAAAAGAAAAGATAAAAGAAGAAAAAGATGAAGTTCTTTTAAATTATGAATTAGAAGAAAATTCGAATGATGAAATTATTGATACACAAACAAATGATAAGAATGTGGTTGATGTATCTGTATTAACACATAAATATAAATATCGATCGAACATTATATTTACTATAAATAAAATAAAAAACCTAGAAAGCATTATAGAAATAAATATTAGTATTACAGATATAAAATTAAAAATACCTGGAATGAGGATAGAAAATATTATCTTACCATACAAATATAACAATGATATATTAAGAATAGAAATAAAAACATTAAAAAATAAATTAATACATAATAATAAATTAAACAAACATATTTATAAAAACAAAAATGAATATAATTTTAATTCCTCCTGTTCAGATAATTTATGTCCAACAAAAAAAGATTCAAAAGCAAAAATTATATGTTATTATGCTTTCATACCTTTATGTAATATAAAAGATCAAATTATTAATAAAAAATTAATTTTGATTAAATCGAAAAATAAAGAAATATATGAAAAAGAGAAATTATTACCAGAAACATTATATTTAATACAATCAAAAGATATTACTTCTTCTCAAGAAAAATATTTTTATATTTCTATAAAAAAATGTATACATGGTATTCATTATTATCCAAATAATATAAATGATGAAAAAGATAATATACAACATAATTATTTTACACCTATCTACGTAAGTTTATATAATGATAATGTTGATAATTATATTGCTCATATAATAAATCAAAATAATTATGTCGAAAAAATTAAAATACAAAAGATAATAGAAAATGAGACAAAAAATTATAATGATCATAATATTAACATATCACAAGGATCATATATTATAAACAATATGTATTTTAAATTTTTTTTTAATCATAATAAAGAATTAGTATGTAATAATCAAAATCATACAAAAACAAATAATACAAATCAACACAAAGCTGTTGATATATTCCATTTTTTATGTAATAATTATATATCAATAAAATGTCCATTGGATTTAATTCCTCTATATATCTTACCTCCATATCAAGATCTTCAATATCTGGATTTTATAGGAAATAATAAATTTTTAAAATTGAAGTTTATATTACATCTACTGTCTATTATGGAAAATATATGTATTCATATATGTTCACTCATGAATATTAAAATAAACACATCTCCTATTTTTAATGATCATCTTAAGTCTGTTGAAATAAAGGATGAACAAAATAGAAAGAATTATTTTACTTTTATGTACACCTCCTACATGCCTAATGAGCAAGGTGCCGTCATAAGTGCAGAGCATATAAACGAAAA
>NC_004327.3:892500-895000 GCF_000002765.6 Plasmodium falciparum 3D7 | reverse complement strand
CAAACTAATCAAAACAAAGATAATCAAAATGATAATGACCAAACATGTTATAAGCAAGTTATGAAGGATAAGCGTGCTTCGCTTGTATATGAGCCTGATACTATAAATTTACAAAATGAATTATACAATTCTAAAGGAAATAATGACATGATAAATTCTGAAAAATCCATCGATGCGACATTCTTTTATTTCTTATCAGTAATTAATTCGTATGAGCGTACTTGTTCGTATAATATGAAGAAACATAGATTAAGTTATATAAATGAAAAATTACAAGAGGAGGATTTTAAATATAATTATAGTAATAGCATAATACAAAACAATAATATTATTAATAATAATAATAATAATATAAATGAAAAATATTGTAATAATATAACTGCAGGTGACAAAAATTATTACAATCTAAATATACAATATGTAAATAATAATATTATTATTAATTTACATAATGTAGAATACAAATGGGTTCAACATAACAATAATAATAATATACTAAAGATACAAAATATTTTAAAAAATGTTAAAAAGTGTATAGAAGATGAACATATATATACAATGAATATCGAATATGATGAAAATAATGTAAAAGATTTATCAAACAATATACAAGTAGTTTTAGATCTCTTGAAAAAGTATGATATGGAAAATATTATGAGCATTTATGGAAACTTATATTGTAATTATTATGACTGTTTGCAAATTATACATGAAGAATTAATTACTTGTGCAAATAACAACAACAATAATAATAATAATAATAATAGTAACAATAATAATAATAATTCTTTTAGTAATGATGATAATAAACTCAAAGAAAAAATTTGGACCATGCTAGAAAATTATTTTCTGGCACAAAAACTTTATGTAGATATTGAACGAACCATTTTATTATTAATGAAGAGCTTGTTAGATATATATTATAAAAATAAAGAATCAGAAGATTTTTATTTTGATAAGAAGAAAAAAGTTTTTTCAGATTTAATCGATGATATGCCTGTTTTACCTACAGGTATAAGGTACGCAGATATATTAAAACAAAATATTGAAGAATTAAAAAATATAGAAAATAAAGATATTTTTATTAATATATTACAAATTATTAAAAATGTAAAATCATTTTGTTTAGCTTTTTATTATGCATTAAATAAAAAACATGCTGAAGCACATGTATTATATGATGTTATAAAAACAAGAAATTATGTATATATTAAAAAAGAACATATGAATAATATTAAATGTCCAACACTTTTAAGAATATCTATTTTATTTAACAGATTACAAGATGTAATTTCCCTAATTAATGAAAAATATTATTTTAGACATTTATCAATTTATGCTTTACAAGTTAAAAATAAATCTATTCAACAAAATCAATTATTCTATTTAGATAATTCTATGTTCTCTCCTAAAATGAAGGAAATATCTTTAAACCCTTTACATATAGATATGACACAGATGTATCGTACATCGTACTTACTAGGCCATGACCAGCAACGGGGAGAAAGAGGTTCATTAATAAGGGGATTATTACGTTCATTTTGGAAATAATAAATAAAATCCGACACAATTAAAAATATTACGTATGTCTAATACAAAAATGTTTTGTTAGGAATGATTTCTTCTTTTTTTTTTTTTTTTTTTACTAAAATTATCCTTTTATGCAAGAGCACTTGATTTTTTTTCCTATTTTTCACACAAAATATGTACATAAATATAAATATAAATATATATATATATATATATATATATATATATATGTGTAATATTTTATTTTTTTAGAAAAACATTAAACATATTAAGAATGATTTTATACCAAATCATATATATTTTTTGCCACGAAAAATGTTATATATATATATATGTATGTATTATATATTAGTCTTATTTTTTATATATAAAGGTGTATATATCCTTTATATATATATATTCATTTCATTGTTTGCCATATGTCTTTATATTTAATTTTTAAATACAACTATAAATATCTTTATTAAATAAAAATTTCTTATAATTTATAATAATAAAAAAATATTATAAAATGAAAAATATCTAAATTATATAAAGAATAAGGATATAAATAAATACAAAGAAAAGAGGGAAAAAAAAAAAAAAAAAAAAAAAAAAAAAGTGAAAAAAAAATAAAATGAAATTTATAAAATATATAGAATTCTTATATAGAATATTTAAAATAATTTATCATCCATAAGGACAGAAACATATTTAACCACTTAATTCCATAATTGATTGTACAAGATCGTTGTTGTTTTTTCTCAAAGCAGATATAGCCATATCTCTGCTACATTTGGTTTGTGACATGATAAGTTCAACATCATCCATTGAAACATCTCCAACATTTTCTATAATAATAAAAAAAAAAAAATATATATATATATATATGTATGCATCTTTATTTATATGTATATAATAAATTTTTTTTTTTTTTTTTTTTTTTTTTACCGTCATCTAGGTCTTTAACTTTTTGCTCTTCTTTATCTGC
>NC_004327.3:885000-887500 GCF_000002765.6 Plasmodium falciparum 3D7 | reverse complement strand
AATTATTTAATCTAATTTTTATTTGTTCATATAATAAATCATTTACATATGGTAAATATATTTCTTCTTCTTCGTTTATAACATTTCCTACTTCTTTTTCTCCTCCTCCTCCTCCTCCTCTATTATTTTGTAAATGCATATATTTCAAATCTACATTGTCGTCAAATATATTTATTATATTATTCACTTTATTGTTATGTTTTTCCGGATGCATATTATTAACATTATTTTGATGAACTTCATGATAATCATTATTATTATTTATATGATTTTTTGGTATATTTGCAAAGCTGAAATAACCCCTGTTTTCATACTTTTGTAAATCTTTGATTATTAACATAATATTAATACAATCCTCTCCAGGTAATAATTTGTACTTATTTTTTATTTGATGTAGTATATAAGCTATTAATTGGAAGACCTGAAAATTGTGTACATTTAAATAACATATATTTTTTAAAGCATATAATATTAGAGTAAGATTTTCTAGGTATAATAATTTTTTTATTTGATATGCTTGCTGAATTAATAAATAATAAAACTTATGATCATAAATATCTAAAAAGGATGAGTGATATATAACATTTGTTAATTGTAAAGGAGTAAAAGAATATAAAGATTTAATAATTTTATTTTTTAAATGATTAAATAAATCTTTATATCTATAATTATATTTAATTCTACTTAGACAAGTTAAAATCGATACAATATCTTTTGTAGTAATATGTTTCATATTCTCATTTATTTTAGTAAGGATATTAATATATAAATCATGTTTTTCTATATTAGTTGCATATGTATATGACCATAAAATAATACATAAATTTTTTATATTCATATTATGTATATATATATTAATAGCATTATAAAATATATCATTATATAAATATTCATCATATTCATTTAATTTTGTTAGTGAATAAATAATATTAACAATATCTAAATAATTAGCTTCATGTATATTTTTTTCAATAATTTTTTTTACTTTTTTTACTAATTTAGATGTATAATTTACATTACTATAAGCCCATAATATATTACTTATATGTTTCATATTTAAATTATCAATATTATCTTCAATTTTTTTGGAGAGGTCATAATATACATATACATCTTTATATTTTAATTTTGATAAAGATGTAAGTAAACAAATGATATCATTTAAACAAATAAAACTAGAAGTATTCCTTTTTATTAAATCAATCATTTTTAATTTTAAACTTCTACTTTCATTAGTTTCAATAATTATATTACTTAAGGTATAAAACACACTACATATTTGTTTTGTGTTTAATTCATTTATTTTATTGTTTATACCAAATATTATATCATTAAAAAAGTATGGATAATATTCTATTTTAACAAAAGCATAAAATAATTGTACTAAATTAGAAATTTCAAATCTACTCATATTTTCTTCAATCTTTTTAATAATACATAAAAACATATAATTTTTTATAATGCTTTCTTTTTGATAAGAATCAATTAATTTTGATATTCTTACTAAAGCACTACTTAAATTTATAACATCACAATTTTTCAAATTATTGTACAAAACGTTTATTATTCCACTAACATTTTTTTCTTTTTTTATTTCTCTTTGTATAATCAAATTATCAATATTACCATCTATTATTGTGCTTAGATTCTCTCCACTCATTTTTTTTATAATATCATTTGCTTTAATTTCGACAAAATTGCTATCTGATGATATTATATTATTATCTTCTTTATGTAATATTTGTGAATCCATACATGTCACTTTTTTTTCATCATCATATTGACCTTTTGATAATTTATCTATACATACCTTTGCTGATATATCATCCCTCTCTTCTATAAAAAGAGATTTTTCCCAATCCATAGACACATTACATTTTCTATTATTATTAATCGGTTCATTTAAATCGTTAATTAAAATATCGCTAGCTAGATTATTAATTTTTTTTTTACTATATGGATTCATTTGTGAAAAATCGGTTTGATATTTCATATCTTCTTGAATTAAATTGTTTATATCGATTTCGTCTTTATGATCATTAAATTTATCATCATTTTTTTTTAACACATCTACATTTTTTTCTAACACATCTACATTTTTTTCTAACACACCATCGTGGACATTTTGCATCTTTACATTTTCGTTTGAATTTTTATGCACATATAAACCTTCTTGATATATCTCATCATACGACTTAATATCGGTGATATATTTTTTATCGTTTTGTAAAAATGTATCAATATCTTCATTTATATTTTCAAAATTTATATTATTATTTTTATTTTTTTTAATATAATGATTATAATTTTTCTTATGTTCCTCCTTATCTGGATCGACACATGTATCATCATGCATATTTTGAAATTTCTTATTATTTGTAATAACCTTTTTATTTCCTTTCTTATATTTGTTATGCATATTATTGTTTTGATTATCTAAATATTTTTCATCCTTTTTTATTTTTTCATATTCTCTATTAATTTTTTCATCCATATCTTT
>NC_004327.3:850000-880000 GCF_000002765.6 Plasmodium falciparum 3D7 | reverse complement strand
GTATTTGGATCTATATCATAATTATTTTCATCTTCTCCTTTATAACTATTACAACAGTTATTTTGATAATTTGAGTAGTTTTGACCATTGTACATTTCATCATTTTCTTTGATAGTATCTTTCTTAAAATAACAAAAAGGCCAATTTTTTTTTTTTTTTCTTCTTTCTAAATTTTTGTTTTTCATAAATTCATTGTATTTAGCATCATTATCTTTTTGTACACCTGTTAATCTTGCTACATCTAAAAGGGATTTCTTTACAGATTCGTCCACATGAAAATTGGACATACCATTATAATTATTACTACTATTATATATATTATTATTATTATTATTATTATTATGCATATTACTATCATTATATACATTACGATGATTACCATTCATATTAATGTCATAACCAAAAATATTATTATTTTTTAATAACACCTCAGAAGGAATATCTAGAGCTTTTTGATGAGGATTCATAACTTCAGATGTATTATGAAAATGTACAGCGGGATATGGAACTATTAAAGGTGGAGGACAATCAAGTTCTACATCAATTTTGGGAACATATTTACATACAGGTACATCCTGATATTTTTCTTTCCATTTATATTTTACGACATCAATTTCTTTTTCAACTTCATTAATTCTTGGTATAATTTTTTCTTTTATATCAACTATAATTTCCTTTTCAACAAATTTATCAACATATTTAATTTGAGGAATTTCTACTTGTATGATTTTTTGTTCTCCTTCATATTTTGGAATAACACGAGGAATCTCTCTAACATCCCAAGTCGGAGAAAAGACAGGTGTATATCCTATAGGCATATCTACTTCTACAGGTTTTTCTATTATTTTCTCTTGAGGTATATTCACTTTTTTTTCTTTATATAATAATTCAACAGTAGGTACATCATGTTTAGTTTCTTGAGAATAAAAGGTAGGCTGTACAACATCTTGAATTTCGTAATTTACACATTCTACTATTTTATCTCGAATATATTTATCTTGGTATACAGGTACATTAAAAACGGGTTGATCTCCTTCTAAATTTATTATTGGCCTTTCATTTATATTTTCATATATATTGTGTTTCCCATCTTTATTAAAATATATTTCGTTATATTTATTAATATAACCTGTATTCAAACCATCGTCCTCTTTTTCTTTTTTTTTGCACCAGTCGTTAAATGTTAATGTGCAGTGTTTTTTGTCTTCCATTTTTTCATCTAATAAAATATATATGTATATATTTATATGTATATATTTATATGTATATATTTATATGTATATATTTATATATATATGGTATATCAGAGTAATGTTCTTTAAAGGAAAAACGCAGATCCTTCAAATAAATAATATGTATGTATTTATATATATATATATATATGTTTCCTTTTTTTCTTCTTTTTTTTTGGATTTGGGAAGTATATATTTTTTAAAATTTCTTATTTTGCAACATCAAGTTGGAAAAATATACGCACGCATAAACAAACAAAGGAATATATATATATATATATATATATATATATATATATATATATATATATATATATGTATATATATATGTATATATTTATGTATGTATAAACTAATTGACAAACAATTCAAGTTATTATATAGAGTATTCGAATATTTTATTTATTTTTCATTAGATATTATATTAACAAACAAAAAAAAAAAAAAAAAAAAAAAAAAAAAAAAAAAATAACATTAAGAATTAAAAAGTATATGCTGTAACAAGTAGGACAATATTATGATAAAGTGGTGTATATAAAAGGGGATTTTTTATTTTCTAAAAAAATAAAACATGGAAAATAAGAAAACAAAATAAAGAAATATATATATATGTAAACAAATAAATATATATTTTGCTTTATATATATATAAAAAAACGTTATACGTTAATCTGTTCTTATAAAATGATGTCTCACCATCAATATTGTGTATTTACAACTCATATTTTTTATTTTACTATTTTCGTATATATTCTACATTTTATTATAAATATGAGAATAACAAAAATAAATAAATGAATAAGTATATATAAACATATATATATATATATATATATATATATATATATATTATTCCTATTAATTCTACATATTAACCACTTAATCTGTCTTAAGATGCTTTAATATGTACAAGATCTGTTGGTACTTTCTTATATTTATTCATATGGAAAATATTTTTATTGTAGACTATTTTACATTATAAAAATAGAAAAACGTTCTTACTAATTTTTTTAAAATAACATATTCATATGATAAAATATATTATAAATTTACATAATTATAAAATATTATGAACAAAAAGGTTTAATGATAATATGCCCTTATATGCACCACATGGTGATTAACCCTAATTTACAGAATGGAATATATTTGTGTGTGCGTTTTTTTTTATTGATTTATTTATTTATTCATTTTATTTTATTTTTTCATTTTTTCCCAAATTTACATTTCAATGTTTCAATTAAAGTAATATTGATCATAATAATGAAAAAGGAAAGAAATCGAAAGGTGTTGTTTTTTTGATGCTTATAAAAACAACTGACCTTTAAGAATAGCACAGCTATATATATATATATATATATAATGTATATTTTATGTATTTATATATATATTTTTATTTTATTTCATTTTTTTTGACAAACTATATGGCCTAAAATTAATTAGTAAGGACATGAAAGATATTATTTTACAAATGCTATGTTTACAGTCCATATATTATAGTATTTGTAGTTTTACCATATTTTTAATATTCACGATATATGGATTTCCAAGAAATATTAAGTACCTCTTTAACACGACATCTTATTTTGAAGGGGAGGCAGTTTTTTTGTATCTTTTCTTTATACATATTATAAATTCTATTATTATGTAAAATGAGGACATACACATATATAAATAAATAAATAAATAAATATATATATATATATATATATATATATATATATAGGTATGTATTAATTTTCTTTTTTTTGTTATTATTTTACATTAAATTTATATAGGTCATATTTTATAAAAGTAATCGTAAAAAGAACTAAGAAATGCTTGGACTATGTTTTATCATGTTACTTAATTCACTTTTTATTATGTTCACTAATATCTGGATTATCAAAATCATGTAATGTATATATATATATATATATATAAATATATTTTTTTTTTATTGTTTAATGCTTATTATATTTTATAGGTAATTGGTATGCCTGTTTTTTCCTATTTGTCTTTCTCACTATTCTTCTTAGTGAATATATTTGTTATAAGGAAGATATTAAAGAAATTAGAATAAGCAGCTTAAGAAATGAACAAGACGAATAAAAGCTTATATTAATTATATTATTATAAAAATATTACTTTGTTTCATATATTGAATAATAATAACGAATTTTTTATAATTTTAAATAATTTTTCACAAAAACATATATGTAAAATTTTAAATGTATAATATTACAAATTTGAAATATATATATGTATCTTGATTTGGTTTAAAAAAAAAAAATTAAAACATTAAATATAAATATAAATATAAATATATATATAAATATATATATATATATATATATAATATATACAATGTTTATAATAATTATTATTTAACAGGCTAATAAAAATGTTAACAAATTGTTTAACAAATAATAAAAAAATGAGACTATACATAAATATATATATATATATATATATATATATATATATATATATGTGTGTATGTGTGTACATATTTTATTATAATATGAAGACAACGTCTCCATCAACCTTTTCAATTTTTTTTTTTTTTTTTTTTTTTTTTTTTTTTTTTTGTTGTTGTTCTATTCGTTGACGACAATCAATTCAAGATATTTACAAAAATGATTAACCTTGGGAAGTGTTTTCTTTAGCTCTTCATATATATCATTATTATTTAGTGACCTTGCAGTAGATATAACTTGCTCATATATATTATGATCATTTTCTTTAAGAAATAATATTAGACAATTGAATAATTTCACAAAATCAGATTTTAATATTATTTGTAAATTTAAAAGGAATAGATCTGTTATTTTTTTATATAATTTATTATTATTATTATCTATTATTTTATGTGCAAGGTTTGTATTATTGGTTGACATAAAAATTTTGATAAACAATGAAATAATATTTTTTACATAAGGTAAGGAAATATTATCATCATTATTATTTTTATTCATGTCGTCATTATTATTTATATTGATATCATCATCACTATTTATATTAATATCATCATCATTATTTATATTAATATCATCATCATTATTTATATTGATATCATCATCATTATTTATATTAATATCATCTTTATTATTTATATTAATATCATCTTTATTATTTATATTAATATCATCTTTATGATTTATGTTCATGTCTGTGTTCATATTTAGCTCATTATTTATACCTTCATTATCTCCTTTACCATTATTATTATACAGATCCCTATGTTGTATGCCTCCATTTTTGATATAGTCGATACACTGTTCCATGATAAAGAATAAATTATTTAAGACTTCATCACATAATTCTGCATGACATAAATATTCATATATTAGTATAATATATTTTTTATCTTTCATATATTTATTCAATTTATTTCTGTCTTTAAATATTAATTGTAATTGATCTATTACGGGTTTGATGATTTCATTTTTTCTTTTTTCGCCATCTTTTACACTTTTTGGTGCTTTAGAATATATTAAATGTTTCCAATCAACATATAAAAATTTATCTTTATCCATTTGTTCAATATTATAAAAAAATTCAAGAATAACATAAAAACCATAATAATCATTTAATATATCTTCTAAATTTGCTGTAATTTTTTTTACAATAAATTCATTTAGAATTTTGGTATCATCTGTTATTTTTAATAATCTAATAATTAACAAGAAATTAACACTATTTTTGCATAAATCAGTAATATCATTTTTTAAAATTTTTATTAATATCTTTTTATGTTTATTTGTACTATATCCTAACAAATAAATTAAAGCATTATTACCAATATATGTTGTTATTAAATATTCACAACCTTCATGTATAATATCCATTAAATTTATTAATTCCTCTTCATCCAATATTTCACATGCAACTAATATAATATTATGAGACACCATATTATATAACATTTCTTTTTCTACAATATTTTCAATAAATTCAATCATATATTTCTTTAAAGCTTTTTGATTCTGCTCACTAAATGATTCAAACATTTCTTTTGTTGGTTTTTTAAAAATTTCGGATGATATATTTTTTAAATCATTCATATTAGGCATGATTAAAGAATTTACCATTTTTAATCTTAAATGACTTTTGGATTTTTTAAAAACTATATGCCATAATCTACATCCAAATTTACTTAAATATGTTTTCACATTTTTTAATAACCATAAATAAATATCATTTTTCATATCATCATTACCATGATTATAGAAACATTGAAATATTAATGAAATAAAATGATATGTACATATATCATTAAAACATTTATCATAAAAATATTTAAATAACTTATTATATATTTCATCTTTATTTCCATATATTATTAATGATGTTATTATATGATATCCTAAATTAGTACGAGCAAATTTGTCTATATCTGTTTTCTTTATTTCATTGTATAATATTCCTACTTGCCTTTTTTTTTCTTCCTTATCATTTTTCGATTTCAATAAATCATTTAAATGTATTTTTAATTTTTTATAATAATCGTAATTTTCAATCATTTCTTTTTTTCGATGTTCTTTTATTAATTTCCTTTTTTTTGATTTTGATAAATTCTCATCATTCAAAATATTTTTATATTTTATTTGTATTGAATATTTATCATGATTATTATTTCTTTTTTTCATGTTACTACTTTTATTATTATTATTATTATTATTTTTATTATTATTATTTTTATTATTATTTTTTTTATTATTATTTTTTTTAATATCATTTTTTCCTTTTATAATATTCTTTTTTAAACCATTTCTATCTATAGATTTTTCTTGACTTTTGTTTTTTTTTTCATATTTCACATATTTATTTGTAGCTTTCTCTTTTTCTATATTATTCTTATTATTATCATCATCATTTACTTTATCCCTTCCCTTTTTTATATTATGCAAACCATTTTTATTGTAATAAACTTTGTCCTTGCTTTTTTTGCTTTTCCATTTTCCAACCTTCTTGGTCATTTTTTTTTCTCAGTAATTTTAAGAGAAGCAATAATAAACATATATATATTAAATATTATATATTATATATTATATCTTATATCTTTTTATATTTATGAGGAATTATATATATATATATAAATATAAAATATATTTATATTTATATGCTAATTATATATAATTTTAATTTTATATAAAAAAAAGAAAAAAAAAAAAAAAGGTTTTTTTTTTTTGTTCATTTAAGATACAATTATGTATTATATAATATTATGGTGATAATATTTGATTATTAGATAAATTAGGATGTATATTAATTATTTTTTATTATATTTATTTTATATATTTTTCTTTTTGAAATCCCACATAATTATTATTCTACATATAAAAAAAAAAATATATGCTATAAATAAATATATATATATATATATATATATATATATATATATTATATATATTAAAAAATAGCCTGTTATTTTTTCATATATGTATAATTAATTATTCAACTGTTGTTATATAAATATTTAAAGTATATATATATAATTATATATATATTTTTTTTATTTTAACTGTATTTAAAAATATATAGGTATATAATAATATACAATACGTATATATATATATATATATATATATTTTTTTTTTTTTTTATGCGTACTAAAAGATAAACTTCTCTTTTTTCTTTTTAAAGCATATATATTTATATATAAATATATATATAATATATATTTTATGAACCTATTTTGTAGATATTTATAAAAAAATTTGTTATAATTTTACTGTATATAAATATATATAATATATATATATATATATATATATATATATATATATAAATATATGTATAATTTTATTTTATTTATTTATATATATTTTTTTGTTCTTTCCTCCTCCTGTATTTTCCTTTCTATATATTATAATAATTACAAGGAATTATACTAATTATAATGCACATATATCAATATTATATATATATATATATATATTTATCATCATTTTAATATAATATTTCATAAAAAAATAAAAAGCCAAAATTGTTAACAATGTTCTTGTGAAACTTAATAATAATTATATTTAGAATATCCTACATTATTATATCTGTAATATACCATCTATCTATAAACTAATAATAGTTTATTTTTATATATTATATATATCCTTATATACAAAAATATGTTTATAAAATTATAATTATTTTTTTATTTATAAGAGTAATTTTCACTATTTATTTACAAAATAACAAAATAAATAAATAATAAATAATAAACATATGCATATATATATATATATATATAATATACATAAATATTAAACTAAATAATTTAAAATATTTCGCTGTTGTATTTTTTATTCGGAACAATATTAAATATAAAAAAAATATATTTTTATCATTAAGCGAAAAAAAAAAAATAAATAAAATAAAAAAAAAAACACACTGTATAATTATAAAAAAATAGGAAACAAAAAAAATTTTAATATTTACTCAAGCAAAAAAAAAAAAAAAAAATATATATATATATATATATATATATATATATATATATATATATACAAATATATTATAATATATATATATATAATTTATATTTTATTTTTTATATATTCCTTTGATAAAAATTTGTTGATAATAATGGAAAATCATAAAGATGATGCAGTTTTATTAAAACACGGATGGTGCGAAATGCTTAAAGGAGGAGTTATTATGGATGTAAAAAGTGTAGAACAAGCAAAGATAGCTGAAGAAGCTGGAGCTATTGGTGTAATGGTTTTAGAAAACATTCCTTCTGAGCTTAGGAATAAGGAAGGTGTTGCAAGAAGTGTAGATCCATCAAAAGTAGAAGAGATAAAGAAATGCGTTTCTATTAATGTTCTTGCTAAAGTTCGTATTGGTCATTTTGTTGAAGCACAAATTTTAGAAGAGCTTAAAATTGATATGATAGATGAAAGCGAAGTATTAACAATTGCTGATGAAATGCATCATATTGATAAGCATAAATTTAAAACTCCTTTTGTATGTGGGTGTACAAATTTAGGAGAAGCTCTAAGAAGAATATCTGAAGGAGCTTCTATGATAAGAACTAAAGGAGAAGCTGGTACAGGTAATATTATAGAAGCTATTAAACATATAAGAACTGTAAATAATGAAATCAAATATTTATGTTCTTTAAGCGATAGTGAAGTCTATCATTTTGCTAAAAAAATTAATGCACCTATCGATCTTGTTTTACTTACAAAAAAATTAAAAAGATTACCAGTTGTTAATTTTGCTGCTGGAGGTGTTGCTACTCCAGCTGATGCAGCCATGTGTATGCAATTAGGAATGGATGGAGTTTTTGTAGGGTCAGGTATTTTCGAAAGTGAAAACCCAAGAAAAATGGCAGCTTCAATCGTTTCAGCTGTTAGCAATTTTAATAACCCTAAAATACTTTTAGATGTTAGTATGAATTTAGGAAAAGCCATGTGTGGAAGCACACGCGTTTCGGATAAATGGAAAAATAAAAATGAAGAACACACCAAATTTTTAACACCACAATGAACTCACAAAAAAAATAAAAAATAAAAAAAAAAAATAAAAAATAAAAATAAAAAAATAAATAAAAAATAAAAAATAAAAAAAAAATTAATAAAAAAAAAATTAAAAATGAAATATAATTATTTTTTAACCTAAAATATTTCAATTCATATTATTTACAGCATAATATATATCGATATATAAGCATATCGTTTTAATATTCCTTTTTTTTTTTTTTTTTTTTTTTTTTTTTTTTCATTTTCTTACTCCCAATATATCCAAAAAACCTTTGTTTCTATTGGAATATATAAATATATACATATATATATATATATATATATATATATATATGTTTAATTATTGTTTTATTTTTTTTATAGTATATATAATTTTATATAAAAATTTTGATTTAAAAAGAAAAAGAAAGATAAAGTTAGTTCTCCAACTTAATTAGTATCCGTATATGCATTTTTTATTTTTTTATTTTTCTTTTAACTCTATAAATTATCATATTTTATATATATATATATATATATTTATATAATATGTCTGCATACATATTACACATATATAATTTACCATATAACGTTTTATAGATTCTTTTTTTTTTTTTTTTTTTTTTTTTTTTATTACAATTTTACGTACGTATGTAACTTTTTGTTTATTCATAATTAACAAAATATAAAATAATATTAAAACACTGCACATAAAAGCATATCACACTTAATAGGGAAAATAAAAATATAAAATAGTATATACACATGTATATACCAATTTCTTTTTTTTTCTTTTTTTTTTTTTTTGTGTTTAATTAGAATAAATAAATATAAAAATATAATAAATATATATATATAAAAATTTATAAATATATATATATATATATATATATATATATTGTAAATATACATGTAAAAAAGAAAAATTATAAATTTGTGTATGCAAAAAAAAAAAAAAAAAAAAAATTCTTTGCAGCCATTATTATGATTATAATTATATTGTATTTCACATTTTTAATTTTTTTTTTTTTATTGTAATCGTTTTAGTTATGTAGGCAAACAACATATAATTCTTCTTATTTGAAGGAAAAAATAAATAAAATAAAATAAAATATGTACATATGTGTATTTATTTCTCGGTGAAAAATTAACATTATTTTTTTTGTGTAAATATTTTAATTAAATAATTTATAAGTATTTACTTTTATTATTATTTATATTCTATCGGTCCAACTTATATATATATATATATATATATATATTTACATATTTATATCATCCAAGTTAGTAATATATATATATATATATATATATTTATTTATTTATTTATTTATTTATTTATATATATTCATATTATATATATTATCCCTGTCCATGTTCAACTTCATTTCTTCTGATCTATTGTATATAACAAAATGATTGGAGGAGAAGTGGTTGTTGAAAAGAATCCATCTAAAAAATTTTGTATTGCTGAAAAGGAGAGATTATGTGAAAGTGTAATATGGGAAATGTTACAAAGTTATTATAAGAAGGCTGCTATTAATGCATGGAAAGAAAATGTAGTTCCATCATTTGTTACTAGTAACAGTAAGCTAGCTAAGGATTATGCTCGAGTAATAATAAATTATATGAAAGATTGGTTTAATAGTAATGAATGTGATCGTAATGTTCCTATATATATATTAGAAATTGGTGCAGGTCATGGGAAATTCACCTATTTAATTTTGAGAGCTTTATCAAAATATAAGAAATATTTTAAAAGTATGAATTTACCTGAAAGACCTTTTGTATATGTATTTACAGATATCGCCAAAGATAATATAACATATTGTATGAATCATGATAGATTAAAGAAATATATTAATACAAGAAATAGTAGTGATCAAACATTTACTAGTAAAAATCATTCATATGATGATTCTGAATTTGAAAAAAATCGAACAAATATATATTATTCATCTACAGATAATTCTTATAACTCAGATAATTCTTCAAACAATGAAACGGCTTATTATTCAGAAGAAAAGTTTACAAATGATCCTACATATTCTATGCTTGATTTTGCTTTTTTTGATGGGAATGAAACTACGGATAAAATTTATTTAGAAGTAACCAAGAAATATATACCTAGTAATACACCAATAGTTTTAATATGTAATTATGTTTTAGATTCCTTATTAACCGATGCTTGGGTAGTCAAAGGAGAAAATGATTTCAAAAGAGCATTAATATCAGTATATTCACCAAATGAAGAAAAAGATAAAACGGATGCTGATATTATGCTTCGAATGACTGTATCATGGGATTGGGAAAGTGTTAATATTGATGAAGAAATTAATAAAGAAGAAACAGATAATCCATCAGATTATTTAAGGAAATATAAAGATATATATACTGTATTAAAATTATATTCTTATATTGATAAACATCTATCTTTTGTATTTCCAGTAGGTGCATTTATTTTATTTAAAAGAATGTTAAAATTAAGTAATAATAAATTACTCTGTCTAATAGGTGATAAAGGATATCAATCTTATGAAGAATTTAAAGGATATAGAGATCCACATATGGTCGTTCATGGTAGTCTATCCTTTATGGTTAACTTGAATGCAATATGTCTTTTCTTTTTATCTTTAGGTGGATATTATATATATACACCTTATTCCGATAATTTTCAAATTGTCACATTATTAATGCACCAAAAAAATTATAAAAAAAATGAAGTACAAAATGATCCAAAATTAGCTAATATTTCACAAGTTGGGGAAAAGAAAATTCAACAAGATAATATTAAAGAATTTTATATTATCGACTTTTTTAAAAATTATATGAAGGATAAGGAACAAAGATCAAACATGCACGATTCGATCTATGATCACAAAAAAAAAAATCATACAATGAGTAATGCTTATAATAATAATAATGATTGTAAGAATAAAATTTTTAGATATTCCAAGAGAAGACTATTTCATGAGAATGTTTATAAAAAAATTAAAAAGATCAATCTGAAAAACTTAAACAATATGACCATAAAATTTGGAGGAACCATTTCTTCCTTTTATGATAATATTGAACAATTTCCACCTGATGTTTTAATAAACTGGCAAAAATCAGTTATTCATAATATTAATCATAATCCAGCTAATGTAAATATAAAAGAACTTATATCATTATTAAGATATTCTAATTATGATTCAGATGTTTTTTTTAATATTAGAAATTCCTTTATAAATTTAGTTACATATCCAAATATAAATGGTAGAACAGAAAAAGATATATTATTAGATATTCATGAATGTTATAAAAATTATTATTCTTTAAAAAATGATGAAGATATTGCTGATGTATGTGGACATATATGTATGAAATTTGGAGAATTTGAAAAATCGATATTTTATTTAAAAGAAAGTTTACGTAAATTTAAACATAATAGACATTCATCAACATATATTAATATTGCATCATGTTATAAGGTATTACGTAATTATAATAAATCTTTAAAATTTATAAGATCATCCATAAAATTATCAAATAAAGAAAATAAATATAAAAAATATATATCTCCAAATAATAATAATAATAATAAATATAATCAACAGCACAATAATAATTCTCATTCATATGATTTATTATATAACATACAATTTTGTTGTAATCCAATTACATATGCTATGATAGGTATAAACTATTATGTACAAAATGATGGAATATATTATCTATCCTTTGAAAACCGCATCAAATTAACACATATTCTTTTACTTACAAAAGAGGAAGAATCAGTACTAAAATATATGAATGCGAAATATAAAAAATCGGTATATGAAAAATCGACAAGTAAGGTAAATTTTTCAGAAATTAAGATAATTAAATTATATGATGATAATAAACTTACTACATTGGAAAAATTATGCCATCAGGATAATGAACAGAATGATGACAACAACGACCAAAAAAAAAACAACAACAAAAATGGCAATAATAATGATAATAATAGTAATAATAAAAAGGAAGATGATGTAAATAAAAAAAAATATATTATAAATCCTATTAAACACATTTCTTATCAAAATGTGGAATATTTAAAAGAAAAATTATCAGAATGTTTTGATAAATATGAATTTCAATTTTGTGTTATAGACGCGCCTTGGACTATCAAATCTGATATTGTAGAAATGGTATTGAATAGAAATAAACATATATTTACATATGGTACCTTATCTGATTCTTCTAAACGTTCTGAAGATGTCATTCTAAAATATAAAGAAAAATCTCAACAAATTAGCTGGATAAATAATAACTATATTCATGATGAATCACTATATGAATCCAGGTCATCCTTACATTATATACAAGGAGTTACCTCAGTGACTGTTACGCATTTTAGCATGAACTTATATAACAATATGAATAAAAACATTTCATCTAAAGAAATTTTAATAAATGATTTATGTAGTATTTTAAATATGCTACAAATTATATTGAATCTAAATTTAACTGGATTAACATCTAACTTTTTGAAAAAAAATAAAAATAACAATAATAATAATATTAATAACAATAATAATAATAATAACAGTAATAATGTTTTATACCATACGGAAGATAAAACAATGGAAAGCGAAACAGACAAGAGGGAACATGAAGCAAATAACACCTTATCACAAGAGGAACATACAAACAACAAATGTGATGTAAAAGAAAAAAATAATAATATGGTTGAACAAGATATATATGATGAGGATCATTACTACTGCCTTTCAGGAATTACCATGTTTTCACAACATAAAAATATTTCGGAAAACTCCAGTGTATATTGTAACTACTTATTAATGAATAATAAGAATGACGAATTTATTACAAAAATAAATATAGTTGGTGTAAATGGTTCCCTATGTTTAAAAAAGACCATATCCAATTGGTCCATTCAAATTTTTAACGTTAATAATGAAAAGATATATGACAAGTCAGGTAGAATAGCCACTGGACAAAATTCTAATGATGTATTTATCAATCAATATTTAATAAAAACTGATGGAAAATGTAACAATATTCAACATTATAAGGAATACGATTTAAAAGCTTCTTGTAAAGATTCAAGTGAAACAATCGATTCAGATATCGACATTTTGGAATTATCATCAGAATGTTCTTCTGATAATGATGAAAATAAAGATCATGAAAACAATGAAGAAGATAAAAACAAAGACGAAATGTTGAACGATTCATTAGAAACAGATATTATACCTGATAATAATTATAATAAATTATTGATAGACCGAAATTTAGAAATACTCAAAAAAGTCCCAGGAAAACGCTTTTACACAACAGATAAAGAAATATATGAAAATATGAATTTGGATGAAAATTTTATTGATATTTCTGTTAATAATAATTGTTTTTATTCACGAATTATTGAGGGAATAAATATGTCTTACAATAAGGGTGGAATAATGATACATTTTAAGTACAATATGGTATAATTTTTTACCTATGTTTGAAAGGCTTTCTTTATTTGTGTATAATAATTTTTTTTTTTATTACATTTTTTTTTTTTTTTTTTTTTTAGCTAGCTATGTAGCTATTTATTTATTAAAAGTTAAATATATGAATAAGAAAATATACATATATATATTTATAAAAAAAAATGATAAGAAAAAAAAAAAAAAAAAAAAATTTAAATAATATTCAAATATGTGTATGTAACATTTCAAATAAAAAAAGTAAATACAATATGTATAAATAAATATTTTTCAAATATAAAAAAAAATACTAAAAAAAAAAAAAAAAAAAAAAAAAAAAATTCTACCTCCGGCTTATTAAAAATCTATTATATAAAATAATATTTTATATTATATATTTTTTATATTATATATATTTTATGTTTGATATATTTTATGTTTTATCTTTGTTATATATCTATTTGAGAAAAATCATTTCCCAAAAAGTCATACTGTGTTAAATTAAGATAAGACGCAAAATCAAAGTTGGTATCCAATTGAGATTTATTACTTTTAATTTTTGTTATATATTTTTTAATTTCATTTAAAGAATCTTCAAATTGTTTTTGGAATTTTTTTTTTGAAATTTTTAATATTTCACATATTTCTTCATCTGTATAGATTTTTTTTTTTAAGAATAATCCGAATTTCATAAATATAATTAATTTGTTTATTTTTTTTTTCAACCCCTTACAAATAAATGTTCTCAACGCTTTTATTACTATATCATTATACATAATTTCATTAAAGCTATGTATATCATCTGAATTAACTATTAAATCTTTATATGTATTTTTTTCTTCATTTCCTGATTTATTATTATGATAAACTATAGGTTTTTCTGCATCTATGATATTAACAAATGATGTGAGAGCTTTTTCAACTCTTTCTTCCGATAAATTTAAACCTTCACTAATTTCTTTGATATTGGGTTTTCTATTATGTTTTTCTAAAAAGGAATCTTCAAATTTTTTGATTTTATTATATTCACTATATGTATGTGGAGATATAGATATAAACGATTTATGTTTTTGATAATAATTATAAGTACTATTTTTAGCCCATATATATACATATTTTGTTAAATTTTTTATACCCAATTTTTCAACATCATATTTCTTAAATCCATTTTTAACAGCATCAAGACTTACTAATAAAAAATCATCTTCACTTAAATTACTACTAAAATTTGCTTCTATTCTTTTAACTGTACTATTAATAAGAGGTATAAAATATATAAGTAGTTTTTGTGATAATTTTATTTTATTTTCTAATTTTTTTAAAAATATGTCTTTATCATAATTATATGCATACGTTAATTCTTCTAATAAGGGTGGTCTGTTTTCTAATTTTTCAATCAGATAAATGGAATTTTCAAAAAATACAATATCTTTAATACATTCCATAAATTTTTGTACTTCTACATTAATTAAATTTTCACAATCATTATATAAAACCTTTTCTGCATTATCAAAATAATCCATAAATATATCATAATTATTTTCATTATTTTTGTTATTATTATTAGTATTATGATCTCTTTTTAATATATTATCATTTTCCTTCAAATTATTTGGAGTATTTACATCATAATCATTTTGAACATTATTTTTCTTCCTATTCTTTTTATTTTTCTTATCATTAATAAGATTTGGTGATGGGTCTTGATCATCTAATATTTCATGACTTATATTATTTTCATTGTTATTTTTGGTATCTTCTTTTTTTTCTAATAAATCATAATCTAATGGTATATCATTATCTGTGTAATTATTTCTAAATAGTGTAAACATATTGGTTTTGTTATAAAAATAGGTTTTGATTAATAAATCTTCATCTTCTTTTTGTACTAAATTTTTCATTTTATAAATATAAACAATTAATTTTTTTAAGTTTTCTACTGACATATTAATTTCTTTAGACCATAAATCTAAAGTTAAAATTTTTTTTTGATCTCTTATACTTTCATAATATTCTAATCTTAATTTATGAAATAGATATTGTTTTATAACTTCTGTTTTAACTGTTTGACCATTTAATAATAAAATGGTTTCTTTCATTTTATTTTTTTTCTTCTTAAAAATGCTTTTATCTTTTAATGTTGACAAAATGATACTAAGCTTTTTTTTTTCTCGTTCATATATTTCATTCATATAACCTCTTTTTAGTTTCAGTTTTATTTTACACTTATTATTAATATTATTTTTACTGTTATTATTATTTTTACTGTGTTCATTTTTTATAGTAGTTTCTTCTTCTGATTTATTATCATCATTTTCCAAATCTTCTGAAACATTTTTTTTATTCTTTATATTTACTGTATAAATTTTCTTTCCTTTTTCATTACTATTAAGTAGAAATGATAAGTTCGGATTTGAATTTAAGACAAAATAATTTATTATACCATCATCAAAATTTACATGTTCATCTACAGTTTTGTTAATCATATCACTATAACATAAATTATTAAAATAGTTATTATTTTTATTTATTTCTTTGCTTACATCTTTTTTGGATATCTTATTTTTATTTTCAACTATATTATCGTAATAATCTTCTTTTACTCTAGATCCTATATTATATTTTTTTTTTATTATTCCTTTGAAGGTTTCCAAAATTGTTTTTTTTTTATTATGCTTATTTGACGTGTATACATTTTTTTTGTGTGTAAATAAATCATATTTTATAGGTTTAAGAAAATTATAACTATTTTTTCTTGTCCTATCATTTTTTATATGATAGGAGTGAACTATCCATATATCTTTATGACATAATAATAGGCCTAAAACCCATACATATTTAAACAATATGCATATGTTATTTATTATTTTATTATTATTTCTTTTGTTTTTCTGTCCCTTTTCTTTTTTAATTCTTATATTTAAAATGATAATTTTTAAAGTTTCTAAAAAACATAAAAGATGGTATTTTATGCTGTAAATCATTCCACATAATATATTTTCATGGTAAACATATTATATATCCTAAAAAAGATATTCTCAACATATATTAATCTTTAAACAAAAAGTAATACTTTTGTTATTTAATAATAGCACATACATTGTATTTTGTTTGGCATATATATGTAATATATATATTTATATTTATAATATATATATATATATTTTTCTTTTTTTTTGTAAGTTCATTTAAATGACATATAAATACCTCTTCAATGTAATATTTTGCCTTCTAGAATCCCATTACAATTAATTTTATTTTTTTTTATAACTAAAAAAATATAAATAAATATAAATAAATAAATAAATATATATATATATATATATATATATATATATATATATATATATATATATATATAACATTTAAACAAATTATAATATATTACAAAGGGATTAAATTCCACCCAAAAAAAAAAAAAAAATAAAAAAAAAAAAAAAAAAAAATATAAACATATAATATATATATATATATATATATATATATATTATATATTATGTTACTTTATAATATTCAGCGGTCATATATATCAAAATATAATAATCCATTCATTTAACATATACAAAATTTATATATTAATTATTCATGAGTTCCTTTTTATTATAAAATAGATATATATAATTTATCATTCTCCAAATTAAATACCATCATATGAAATCTCAAATTTATATATGTATATAACATATATATATATATAATATATATATATATTTTAATTTTTTTTTTATAATGTTGATATATACACATTTGTGATAATCCCTTATTTTATTTATTCATTCTTGTAATATTCTTTTTACAATTAAATAAAATGAAAATATATGCTTATTTTCCCTATATAAGTTAATATATACAACTTGTTTTAATACAATTTATTACTATATTATTATTTAATATATTAAAAATTCTATAAAAAGTAAGTGTATATGTAAATTCAAATACAGATTACTCTTTGTATGAATTAAATATAAAGAAATATATATTATTTCACTCTTATATTAAAAAATATTGTAAAAATGAAATAATAATATTCTCAAAATTTATCTTAAAAATATACAAAATAGAATTAGATCAAGTTGGAAAAAATGACATTTATAATGTTCGACAGAATGGCCGAGCGGTCTAAGGCGCTACAGTCAGATTGTAGTCTGTATAAGGCGTGGGTTCGAATCCCGCTTCTGTCAAACAAAATTTTAAAATTTTGTCATGAATAGAGCAAGGGGAAAAACGAAATAAATAAAAATGCATAATAAATAAGAACAATAAAAAACAATATATATATATAATATCTTATAATTATTTATAATAATATATTAATTATATATATATATATATAATATATGAATTATTTTTTTATTATAAATAAATAAAAGCATATATAAATAATTTGGCAATATAAGAGGAAAATAATTTTATATTTTTATAATATCTACTTAATTATAATATATATATATTATGAGAATAAAAAAGAATTAAAATTTGTATACTTAAATATTTTATAATTTATATTATTCCTTGGATAATAGTACTATTAATAAAACTTTTGAATTTTTTACTAAACAGTATTATTAATTTAATATATATATAAAATAATATATAATTCAATTTTGTAATAAAATGATAATAGTATATTTATTTACCATAAATTATTTTTTTTTTTAAAAAATAATTATATATAATTTTTTTAACAAAAAAATATAATAATATATAAATTATTTCTATAAAACTTTTTCTATTTGGTTCTCTCCATTATGTTTTTTCATCTTTATTTTGTCCTTCATGGACCAGCCGGGAATCGAACCCGGGAACTTTCGCATGCGAAGCGAACGTGATACCACTACACTACTAGCCCAAGGAGTAATAAGGCTACTTTTTTAATATTAATTTATATTGATATATATATTATTTTGATATTATATTTAGAATATATGTTCATATAAAATATATTATATATATATATATATATATATATATTTCTCATTTTATTTTATTTCATTTTTTAAAAAAAAAATTTCTTGTTTTCCTTCAATGTTTTATATATAACATATACAACAAAACATAAATAATTTCCAGATATTTGTTCATATACACACTTTTGATAAAATATGTTATAGAAATAATTTTCTCTATTTTTTTAATTTGTTTTTTTTTTCCTTCTTAAAAGCTTAATCTCACTTTATTCAAAAAAAATAAAAAATAAAAAATAAAAAATAAAAAAGAATATATAAATAAAAATATATATTTATATATATATATATGTGTATAATGTAAACTATACAAATTAAATAATCTAATTATATCAAAATTTCCATTTTTTTAATCATTAAAAAAAAAAAAAAAAAATACATATGAAATATTGTAAAATAATATATACACATTGAAATATTAAAAATTATATTGTGCACAAAAAAAAAAAAAAAAAAAATAAAATAAAATAAATATATAAATAAAATAAAAATAAATAAAAAATAAAAAAAAAAAATAAATAAAATAATATATATATATATATATATATATGGGTAAATTTTTAAAGGCCCATTTCATAATTGAAAAAATAAAGAACATATGAATTTTTATATAATATATATATTTGTGTTACGTATCATAAAATAATAATTTTGTAAAACTTTAATAAATAAAACATGTATAAAGTGTACAATCTGTCAAAATAAAATTAATATTTTTATTACCACCATACTAATAAAATATCACATATATATATATATATATATATATATTAATATAATTACAAAAATGAACACCATTTTGACTGTAAATAAAACAAACGAACTTGGTGAGAAGAATGAAAAGAATGAAAGTTTATATGAACCAAGCTCCGACATAGACAACAATATAATTTTAAACATTAACTCAATGAATAGTGAACATAAGAAATATTTTTTAAATAATTATATATCAAAAATAAAATATATGAGAAGTAGTTATTCAAAACCTAAGTATTATGAAATATTAAATGTTAATGTAAAATCGGATGCTAAGACAATACGTAAAAGTTATTTAGCCTTGTCTAAATTATTAAGTGTGAATAAAAAGTTGTCAAGAGAATATGAAGAATGTTATTATTTAATTCAGAAATCATATAAAATATTAACAAATAAATTTGAGAAATTTTATTATGATGTATTAAATAATTATATTGATGAAAATACTATAGAAGAACAAAGATATATGTTAGAAAAAGAAGCTGATATTATTTATGCAAATAAAATTGAAGAATTAAAAGATATATATGAAATTAAAATAAAAGAAGAACAAAATAAAAATGGATTAATTATAGAAAAAGCATTATATGGTGATTTATCGTTAAAAGAAGAATGTATAAATAATTGTTTTAATATTGAATCTATATCTGAACAACATTTACAAGGTCCATATATTGATTTAACAAAAATATTACAATGTAAAGTTGAAAATAGTTCTTTGTTATATAATGATGATTTTTCTTTTGCTTATTTTTGTGATATACCAAAACCTTTAATTAAAATTTCTAGTAAACAAACAAAAAAAAAATTATATTCACATATATTACAAGATACAGAAATGTATTTATATATAAAATATAAATTCTTAAATGTATATCATGAACTTATAGTTGTGGACAGATCAAACTTTTCTTTACCACAAAGTTCTCATAGAGTTTTTGGAGATAGAATTAGTGGCCCTTTCTCACCAGTTAATGTTTTAAAAATGACACATATATCAAGTTCTTTCAAAGATAATATACTTAAATTTTTCTCAAAAAATAAATTTTATATTACTTTATTTACAACCATAGTTTTATGTGCCCAATCGATCAAAATTAAAATGAATAAGTTGGAATGAAACAAAAAAAAAAAAAAAAAAAAAATTCATATGTATAAATGGGTATATACTCATTTATTGGTGGGTCATTATATATATGTATATATGTGTATATATATATGTATATATGTGTATATATATATGTATATATGTGTATATATATATGTATATATGTGTATGTATATATGTATATATGTGTATGTATATATGTATATATGTGTATGTATATATGTATATATGTGTATGTATATATGTATATATGTGTATGTATATATGTATATATGTGTATGTATATATGTATATATGTGTATGTATATATGTATATATGTGTATGTATATATGTATATATTTATGTGTGCAATTTTTTTATATAGTTGTTCCTTTTTTTTTTTTTTTTTTTTTTTTTTTTTTATGATGTATAAGATTACTCCACAATTTATTTATCAAATGATCTATAAAATTCTATAAAGTTTGTCAACTTTTTATAAAATTTTGTTATAAATAAAGTATGATTTGTTTCATATATATTATACATGTCTGTTATGATATTATATATATAATTCCTTTTGTTATCACTTAAATAATTAATAAAAAGATTAAATGTATCTTTTGTAAAATAAAATGGAGGTTCTATTCGAATATTTTCATAATATAAATTTACTTTTTGAAAAATTTTACTTGCATCATATTCTTGCTTATTATCTTTAAAAAAAAAGTTTGTGATATAATTACACATATTTTTCTTTTTCATATCCATTATTTCCACTTGTATTATATTAATTTGTTTTTTTAATTCCTCATTTTGTTTTTTATAGAAATTATTTTCTTTTATTAAATTTTTTCTTTTTATACTATTTGTATTATTTTCTTCTTCAATATTTATTTGAAAAAAATTTATTAAATAATCATGTGGATTTAAATTACTATCTTTATTCTTTATTAAATCTAAAAATAATTGTACAAAAGTAAGAAATAAATCACTATCACATATGTATTTCATAAATGAATAAAATTCTTCCTTTTCTTTATTATGAATTATGCATTTTATATATTTTTTCATAGTATCATATTCCAAATCAATATTGGATGAAGACTTTTCATTTTTTTTGTTTTTCTTTTTTTTCTCATCTTCTTCTTTTTCAAAATCATATATTAAATTATCATTTAATATATTCAAACATTTTTCATTGTCATCCTTTATATCTAATTCGGAAGGTTCAACAAAACTTTCCATGTTACTATCATTATTACTACTCCACGTAGATATTACTTCAATATTTTCAAGTAACTTACAGTTCTCTTGTTCTAATTTTGTAGACATATTTTTTATAATATTTTCTCAAAAGGAAATTAAACATACACAAATGATTATATGCATATATATGGTATACTATAAGAATAAAAAGGGTACATAAAATAATAATATAATAATAATACTTGCACAATAAATAAATAAATAAACATATATATATATATATATATATATATATATATATTACAATAAATCTTTAGGATTATTAAAAATTAACCTAATTATATATATATATATATATATATTTTTTTTACGTTTAATTTGGAAGACATCATCAAAAAGTAGTTTAAAAAAAAAAGAAATAAAAAAATATTATTAATCATTGGGATCAATTATTTATGGCTCAAAAATGAACTAATATAGAAGACCCAAATGTGTAGTTTTCAAAAAAAAAAAAAAAAATTAAAAAAAAAAAATAACGAGAAACTTAAAAAAAAAACAAAAATAATAATAATAAAGATAATAATAATAATAGTAATAGTAATAATCCACAAATTGATATATATACATATAAACAAGTAGACATCTATTTTTGTCCTATGAAAAAAGACATTACTTATTATTTTTTTTTTTTTTTTTTTTTTTTTTCATAGAAGTATTTGTATACTATAATAATATTTCGCTAATTAAGTGTTGACAAATACCTTTGCTCAATTTGAATGTGCTTACATAAACAATCATATCCTGATGTATACACACTGAATAAGCCTGCTGCATTAACAATGTCCGATATTTTATCGTTATGTATATTTTGTATATTATATTCCATATTTCCAAAATAAGCATTATATATATATAGTTGCGATTTAAAATATTCATTAGGTTGAATTATATTAGCTATAAAATATTCATTGTTCATAAATATACTTTTATTAGATGAACATGATAAACCATTACCAAAAGTAAATAAGGATTTGAAATTTCGTAAATCCCAGATTTTACTTTGTCCATCTAATCCTGCTGTTAACATATAAAATCCTGATTTATTAAATTTGACAGATTCAATAGAATAACCATTATGAGCATTAAATTGTGTATGTACTAATTTTGAATTATGACCATCCCAAATTTTAATATGACCATCATCACTAACGGAAGAATACATTGTACCATCTATAGTTCCATGAATATCATTAATTGTTGACGTATGATATTTATATGTATCTATTGATTTAAAGCAAGTTAAAGTTTGTAAATCATACATTTTTAATATGTTTTCATTTCTATTACTTGCATATAAAAAATCTCCACATGGATGTACATACATGGATATATATGGATTTTTATCCTGAATAGAAATATTTTGATAAGTTTCTTCGAATTCTTTACGCATATAATAATTTTGTTTTTTCATCTTAAATATTTTATTTACATCAATTATTTGTATTGTACAATCATCACCTCCAGAAAATAAAATATTTTTAAATGGATGGAACTTTATACAATTCACTTTTCCTTTATGTTTATCTATATTATAAATTTTTTTCTTATTTTTTATATCATACATTTTTGATATCTTTACTATGTTATCTGAACCACCTGAACACAATATACTATTATTATAATTTATATCACAACATAAACATTTGTTTTTGTGTATCAATTCAATTTGATCATTTACTTCATAAGAATAAGTCCTTCTTACTCTTTCGCTATTTACATCATAGTTTAATATAAAATTGTTATTATTATACATTTTTAGTTTTATGTTTAGAACGTTGTTATCTACTAATTTGTTTAATATATTGGGATTATCACTAGATACATTATTAATGTCATCTTTTTCGTCATCACTATTATCATCATTATTTTCATTATCATCATTATCATCATTATTGTTATTATTTTCATTATTGTTATTATTTTCATTATTGTTATTATTTTCATTATTTTCATTATTTTCATCATTATTAAATTTTTTTTCATCATCTTCGTGTTCGTCCTTTTGCTCTTCTTCCTTCTTAACTTTTATATCATCCTCCTTTTTTACCTTTTCCTTATCTTCCCTTTTGATTTCTTCATCATCCACGTTTTTATCTTTTTCATAACATTTTTCCCTTTTGAGAAGTTGAAAAAAATTTAAATTATCACTTTTTAAATACATGTTAAAAAGGAAATCTCCTTTTACATATTTATTTTCTTCCAAATTATTTAGCTCTGCCTTCATAATATTGTATGACTCTATTAAGTTGTCATCCAAAAGTTGTTTTAACACTAGTTCATAAAAACCTATTTTATCAATATTTAAAAATATATCTTTTCTTTGAACCTTTTCATATTTATATTCATCATCATAATAGTCTTCACCATTATCATAGTCCTCTTCATAATCGCACTCATTATCGTCATGGTAATTATAATTATCATCATCATTTATATTATCATCATCTATATTATTTCCATTCATATTATTATCGCCAACTTCATCTTCTTCGCTCTTTTCTTCCAACTCTCCTTCAGCATAATTTTCATCTATTTCATCTTCTATGACAACACAATTATCGCTATCATTATTTTTTTTATTCATTTCATTATTTGATGATAAAAGTTTATTGATAGCATTCAAATCCTTCATTAATCAAATTTGAACTAAATATATGGAAAAAATATATATATATATATATATATATATTTCCATAAAATATATTTAGATAAATAAATAAATATATATATATATATATATATATTTTTTTTTTTTTTTTTCATCAAATAATTAATACATAAAAATATATAAATCAATAAATATTATATATTAATGTTGGAATCTCATTTTTTCTACTATTAAAAATTATATATTCATATTTATAATTTAATTATAATGTTTTATAATCTTAATAAGATACAGAAATATAATTTATTTCATAACGTCGCAAAGTTAAATATAAAAAAAAAAGAATAATATTATAAGTATAACAAAATAAAAAATATTTGGTTTAATTATATAATATAATGTATGATGATATTTACATATTGTATTAATATAATATATATATTATATATATATATATAAAGGTTATTATTTCATATTATAAAATATATATACGTAAAATAATATTATATATATTAATTAATATATTCCTTATTTTTATTATTATATCAATAATTACAAATTTTTCTTTTTTGAATTAAATATAAAAAATAACATGTATAAAAATTATTCTTTATATAAATATGTTTATATAAAAAATTATTATATCATATAAATGATATATATTATTATAGCCTAACTTATTTTAATATGAAGAGGATAATTCATATTTTGTTAATATGATATAATTATTTATATATTATTAAAAACATTCTACTTATAATAAAAAAAAGTAGTTGTAAATATATATATATATATATATATATTATAATTTGTGTTATGTCAGAATATATAATATATCTCTCCTTATATTAATAATACTATTTATTAATTAATAACCTTCAATTTGTGGAGATATTAATTTTTTTTAATTATAATTTATATGATTATAATAGAAAATAAGTAAAAATATATATATATATATATATATATGTATATCATTAGAGGTTATTATATGTCATAGGATGAATTGAATAGAACCACACTTTAAATGATTTAATACGTTCCTTTAACAACTTGAATTTATTCGAATTTCCTATTCTTATTTTTATAATACATAATTGATTATAATATTATTTGGTTTCTTTTTTCCATCATATATATATATAATCGTTATTATGTATAAAATATAAAAGGTTCATCTAAAAAGTACATTTCAATATCAATTGTTTTTATATTTTATATGTTTTGTCTATATTTTGTAAACAATCCATTTATTTCTAAGTAATAACCTTTACATTCTAAACATGTTCAATAATAATAGAAACACACACACATTTTTAATAATACACCATACGTATTATTATATATATATATAAAGAAAAACTAATTATTATTCTTTTAACGTTTTTCTTATTTTTTATTAGATATATAACAAAATATAAAATATATTAAATAATATATATTTATTTAGACTTTTTACTTCTATGTCTATTTTTTTTTTTTTTTTTTTTTTTTTTTTTTTTTTTTTTTGGTAGTAATATATTACGACTTCTGTACATAATATATAAAAGAAAAAAAAATTATATACATATATATATATATATATATGTGTTTATTTTTTTTTTTTTATTATTCGATATTTTCTGTTGTAATTTATTAAAATTCTATTTGAATTATTTTATTTTTATTTAATTTTATTTATTTTTAATTGATATGCTATATCGTGCCATATTTTTTTATGATTAGGAGAAAATTATTTTTATTTGAATTTTAACTTTTCCATATTTCATTTTTCACTCTGTAATAAGATAAAATAAAATAACATAACATAACATAATATTTATATAATTAAATTTCTTATTACTGAATTATTTTTTCAACAATTATTATATAATTAATTAGAAGTGCATTAGGTAACAACTGTCGAATAAATATATATATATATAATATATATATAGTTTTTTTTTTTTTTTTTTTTTTTTTTTTTTTTTTTTTTTTTTTTTTTTTTTAAATAGTTTCTTTTAATTCGATACGACTGCTTTCATGTAAATTTATAATATTATTTTCTTTTTAATTTAATAAAATTTATTATATATATATATATATATATATATGTGTATATATTCATTTATTTACTTACCTTTTTGTTGTTTTAAATATTATATAAACACCTTGTCTATAAGTATTAATATAATAATATTTATCCAAAATTGACATAAAATTTGGAACGAACTAGCAAGGTAAATAATATGATGTTTTTTAAGTGTAATCAGGTTTTTACCTTGGTTTTTTTGTTGCTCTTATATTTTAACAATATTGTCTACACCCATGTAGATGATATAAAAAATACATCCCAGAAGAAAATTACATATGATAAATATAATAAAAATAAAGAAAATATGAATAATGAAAAAAATGATAATAAAGATAATAAAGATAATATTTATAATGATAATATTAATAATGATAATATTAATAATGATAATATTAATAATGAAGATGAGTATAAATTTTTATCTATGAAACATTATAAAGATAGTTTATCAAATAAATTAAATAATGAAAATGATCATATGAACTATTTAATAAGAAAAAGAAAAGATAATACTCAAGGAAGTCAACATTTCAATGAAAATATTGAAAATAATGAAAATGTTGAAAATAATGAAAATATTGAAAATAATGAAAATAATGAAAATATTGAAAATATTGAAAATAATGAAAATAATGAAAATAATGAAAATATTGAAAATAATGAAAATAATGAAAATAATGAAAATTCATCTATCATGAATTCAGAATCATATAATAATATTATCAATTCTAATGAACATAATGAAGAACAAATAAAAAAAAAAGAAGAAGATTTAATTGAAGCATTTTTCCCATTTATATTAAAAAAATTAGATAACGAATCATTATCTCTTGATAATAAATATGATGATTATTATAATTTACCAAATGATCATAATGACACACATAAAGAAAATTCAAGTGATCATAATTTATTAGGATATAAATTGGGTAACAATCTAAAATCATATTTGATAGAAGAAAATGATGTTTCTCAAAAAAAAACTGATGACATAAATGAAAGTGCAAGTAGTGACTCTGAAAACATTCAAGAAATTCTCAGTACGGATTCAAATACATCTCATTTGAAGGAACGAAAAAATCAAAAAGCTCCACCCGGTGAACATAAACCAGAAGTAAAAAATGCATTGTTAAATTCACAAGTAGCTTCACCTAAAGGAGAAGATGAAAAAAAATCACAACCTCAACACCCTTTAGTTAATAGTGGGGATCAATTACAACATCCAAAAGAAATTGATGAGAATGCGGAAAAAATAAGAAGAACGTTATTAAAAGAAAGCAGGGATATTAAAAATACAACAGCCATAATAGACGAAACAGTATATAAATTTGAACAACTCATTATGAAAGGAAGATATTATGCCACTGCAGTGAGAAATTTTGTTATATTTAAAGTAAATTATATTTGTGAATATTCCAAATGTGGACCCAATTCACGTTGTTATATTGTCGAAAAAGATAAAGAACAATGTAGATGCCGACCTAATTATATAGTTGATATGAGTGTAAATTATTTTAAATGTATACCTATGAAAGATATGAACTGTTCAAAAAATAATGGAGGTTGTGATGTAAATGCAGAATGTACTATTGTTGAAGGTGCAGTAAAATGTCAGTGTTCACATCTTTATTTTGGTGATGGTGTATTTTGTGTAAAGAATTCTCAAACAAAACAAACTTTATATATTTTATTTATAGTAATATTGTTAGTTTTTCAAAATTTTTTCATTTAAAATATAAATAATACCGATAAATGAAGATTCATATGTAAATAATAATGGCATTAATTAATTATTATTTTTTTTTTTTTTAATTCTTTCAATCTCATTCAAAAATTAAAATAACGTTTTCCTATTTTGGGATTATTATAATTTATATATTATCTAATTTTTTTTTTTAAAATATATATATGAATAAATTGATGAAAAAAGGGAAAAAAAAGAAAAAAAAAAAAAAAAAAAAAGGAGAAAAAATATAAATATATAAATATATAAATATATGTGATATAATTATTTTTTCAATATAAATAAATAAATAAATAAATATATATATATATATATATATATATATATGTATGTATGTGTTCTTTTTCTTAAATTATATAATTGTAGAAGGTATAGAAAATTAGCAGGGGGACAATTTCCTTTTCAGTATCATAAAATTGATATATTCATTTTGGAACCATGAAAAAATAGAAAAAAAAAAAAAAAAAAAAAAATGTAATTATAATAATTATCATTATTATTATGAAAAAGATGGATATGAAAGTTAGTGTAGAGAGGCTGAAAGCGTCATGTAAAATTATCATTAATAACTTAAAACACCAGAATAAATATTTAATTTTTGTTAAAAAAGGTAAATTAATAAATATCAAAAAAAAGGATAATGAAGAAAAGCATAGAAGAGATCATATTTTTCAGAATAATTCAGGATATTATAAAAATAATGCTCATATTAATAGTAGTATTAATTTTTCTTTCTTTTTTTTGAACTCATTTATTCATGATATAAAGGAACATAATAAATTATATTTATTGAATAAAAGATATTTAAGTAGTAATATATTTTATACACAAAGGGTTAAAGAATATGAAGGTGCAAATAATAAACGCATTGGTTTTGAACATATTATAAGAATTTTGAAATCTTTAACAAATGTAAAATATAATAATAAGGTGAATTATAGCCTAGAAAAAAAATTGATATTGTTATTACCACATATATATGAAGAATGTAGAATGAATTATGTACACATGTCATGTATTTTATATAATTTTCATAAATTAAAAAATAAGATTTCAAATGAATATAAAAAAGGAATTTACAACGAATTTAACAAGATATTTGTACATCATATAAATCAATTTAGTTTAAAAGAATTAATTATTATATTAAAATGCTTACTAGAAGAAAAATATGTACAAAATGATAAAATTATACATTTTTGTATTTTTAAATTCATCTATTATATGTGTATGGATATATTATATAACAATAGAAATGAGAACTTTTCTTTAAATTTTCTAAAAATTTTAACAAATGATCCTTTCAAAGAATATATCAAAACGTTTTTTGTCTTAAATATTAATAAAATAAATATAAATGATGAT
>NC_004327.3:830000-845000 GCF_000002765.6 Plasmodium falciparum 3D7 | reverse complement strand
AACAAGTATAAATATATACTTAAAGATAATTGTTTCATCTATAAGTCAATACGTTTTAAGAACATTCGGATTTTCTAATATATATAGATTAAATGGATTATATCAAAATATGTTTATCTCAGTCGTGCATACATTTAAATCTAATTATAATATTATATATATAGTATTATTTTCCTAATAAACAATAATGAATAATATAGGTTATATAAATTTTTTTATATAAAAGAAAAATTAATGATATATGAATACTGTGAATTTATTTTATTTTTTCCCTTTTATAAAATGATATTCCTTTCATTGCGTAAAGTATCAATTTCATTATTCGTTTAAGGACAAAAGGATAGAAATTGAAAAAAGAAAAAGAAATATCCTAATTAATAAAAAAAAAAAAAATTCTATAATTAAATATAATTAATGAATTTAAAAATATTTACCTTATGCAAGGCATATAAGATCAAAAAAAATAAAAATATTTCCAAATTTTCAAGCAATAGTTGTGAATAAAATGGTTAGTATATATAAAGCTAATAAAAAAAAAAAAAAAAAAAAAAAAAAAAAAAAAATATATATATATATATATATATATATATACTTATATTTATATATATGTTAAATTATCTTCATAAAATTAATTAAAATAAATTAAATAATTAAATACCTACAATTATATATATGTGTATATATTTAAAATGCAACCATAAACAACACAATTAGGACATAGGTCTTAATATTCTATTTACTTCTTTTAAATAAATTATTTCATTAACATACATATTGTGTATTTTTTTTATTTATTAACAAAATAGCCATTTTCCAAACAAAGAAAAAAAAAAAAAAATATTTCCAAATTTTCAAGCAATAGTTGTGAATAAAATGGTTAGTATATATAAAGCTAATAAAAAAAAAAAAAAAAAAAAAAAAAAAAAAAAATATATATATATATATATACTTATATTTATATATATGTTAAATTATCTTCATAAAATTAATTAAAATAAATTAAATAATTAAATACCTACAATTATATATATGTGTATATATTTAAAATGCAACCATAAACAACACAATTAGGACATAGGTCTTAATATTCTATTTACTTCTTTTAAATAAATTATTTCATTAACATACATATTGTGTATTTTTTTTATTTATTAACAAAATAGCCATTTTCCAAACAAAGAAAAAAAAAAAAAAAAAAAAAAAAAAAAAAAAAAATTTCCTTAAGCATATATATATATATATATTATAGATAGCCAATTATATATCACCATATAACCAAAATGAGAAAAAAAAAAAAAAAAAAAAAAAAAAAAACCTATGTGAATAAATTATTCCTAGATACATAATCATAAATATGAAAACATAATTAAATAAAAATTGGATAATTTATATTATTTATTTGTATAAATTTTTTTTTTTTTTTTATATAGAATATATTTTTATAAACATTTTTGAACTTAATTTATGAATATATTTTAATAGAATATAATTTTCCTTCAAAGAATAAATTTTTTTAAATTAAATTTATATATTAATATATTCATATATTTATATTTTTTTTTATTTCAATAAATAATTTATATATATATATATATATATATATATATAATACAATCAATTCTATTATATATTTAAAAATGCAGAAACGAATTTATGTATCATTATTTTTTTTGGTATTCTTTTTATCAAAAATTTCCGTTGTTCTTTCCAAAGATGATGGCCAACGTCACGGAGAGGATTCTGATAGTATGAATAAATATAATTATATTTATAGACCTAATGCAGACAACGGAATTCACAACAATTTAAGACCCTCATCATATATTGATATGGAACATATAGCTAAAGGAAGAGATAATACGTCAGGTTTGAGAGAAAACGAACTATTTGATATACAAAATGATGAAAATTCTAATATGGGTCCAGATCAGGAAAAAGTTATTACACTATCAGATAAAATTTATATTGATAAAATAAAAAATATTATTGAATACAGAAAATGGAGAGCAAAATCTAAATATAGGTCCCCTGCTAAACAACCTGAGGAAGATATGTTTGTAGAAGGATATATACCCATAAAGAGAAGAGATGATAATTTATTACCTCATGAAAAAGCTGAAAAAGATTTTGAAGAGATAATACAAAAATATGTAGATCTAGAAAACAAATTACAAAAACAAAAAGAGTTAGAAGAAGCAGAAAGAAGGAAAAAAAAATTAGATGATGAACAAAAGAGACAAAAAGATTTGGAGGACACAAATAGAAAAGAAAATGATGAGGAACAATCATACAAAAAACTAGAAGATTTAGAATTAGAGAATATCGATACGAAAATAAATAATAATGATACGTATGATGTAGAAAATGGATTTAATGATGACAACAAATTATACACTAAAATTAATAAAATAGTTTCTCAGGTTTCCCAAAACAATGAATTATATGTCAATATTATGAAATATATAACTCTTGTGTACACTTCTCATGTTGATATAAAACAAGATGATTTTACTAATGGATCCATATCAATTTTTTTAACATTTGAAAATCCTAAAATGGGAAATGACCTTGCTAATATAAATATATCATTTTTTGCCAGTGAACAAAGAACGGGTACAAATGAAGTTGCAGAAGCAAGATCAAATTATTTAACTAATTATAACATGAATGAATTATTAGAAGATAATGCATCTGGAAGACTTTTATCTCAAGATGAGTATATAAAAGAGTTGGTTAAATATAATCATTCGATTAGTTCATCTAATAAAGAAAATTTAAAAAATGAAAATTATGATGTTAATATGAATATTTCTAAAATTTTACAATACATTATAGATAATGATATTAATCTTGTGGATAATTTTATAACATTCAATAGAACTAATGAACAAGAAGTAACAATATCAAAATTAGACGATTTTCTCCATGAATGCTCAAAGGTAAAACCTGAAGATATAAAAAAGGACGAAATTCAAAAAATTATAAAGACTATAAACAAAAAAGAACAAATTATTAAAGAAGTAAAAAATTCTTTGATTAAAAAAGATATCGAAAAATGTAAATTATATACAACAATTCTTATGTTTGGTTCTTCCATATATTCTAGTATAAAATATTTCTTTTTATTAATGTTATTTGTTATATACATATTGTAATAGGACCTTAACTATTCATATAATTAAAAATGATAAAAAAATAAAATATATATATATATATATATATATATGTATGTATTTATTTGTAGTAATTGTTTATATTTATCTCTGTTATAATTTATAAACCTAGAAATATGCATATATATATTTTTTCTTATTTATTTATTAATTATGCCATAATTTTATAAATTTTTTACATAATTCATTATTTTGGATGAACTCTTTTTATATATACCTATTATTTTCCGCACAGTAGGAAAACCTATTTTTCAAGCTAATAGGATAACACACTAGTTGTTTAAATATAAATTTAAAATAACAAATATATATTTAAAAATATATGTTGTAAAATTAATTATATATAATAAACACAAATTTTATAAATTTTATTTTTTTTTCTCTGTTTGAAATTTAAACAAATGAAAAAGAGGGAAATATGTATACATATATATATATATATATATTATATGTTTCCTTATTAGACATAAAAAAATATTTATAATAAAAAATACTTATTGTGTATGGAAAAAAAAAAAATATATATAAATATATATATATATTAAACAATATAATCACAAAAAAATATATTTAACAAGATGTACAATTTTATAAAAAATATAATTACCATCTATTGGTAGATGATAAGAAATTAGAATGTTCACGTAAATTAACATGCCCAGGAGGAAATGCATTTTGAAAATGTATTTGCATAACAAAAATTTTTTTTTTATCAAACCACTTATAGTAAAAGCCTTCATTTTCATCAATATCTATATTTGGTATTTTAAAGGCTATAGTTTCATAAGGTTCCGCAGCAAATAAGAGGTACTGGTATTTTTTATCAGGTGCTTCAATTTTCTGTTCAAAAGAAGACATAAATCTAAATTTTGGTTTAGTATTTTCTTTAATATTTGGGAAAGATAATTCAAATAATATTCCAAGTTGATTTTTTTTATTTCGTACTCTTGTAACATCATATCTTGGTTTTCCTATTTTAACTATTTTTCTTGGTTCACTTACAGGTTTATTTAATCTATTAGTAGTCATTTCATTTTTCTCTTTTAGTAATCTTTGAGCAAGGTTCATTTGATGTTTTTTTCCTTGAGTATGACATAAATAAGAACTCTCATTATTATGAAGAGTTAAACACAATTTACATTCAAACATACCAACATTATTTTTTAAAATATATGGATCTTTAGTAATATCAATATTTTCTAAAGCTAGCTGTTTTAATCGTTCTCTTCTCTCTTGATTTATATCTTCTCTTGATAGTGGCATACCACTACCTGTTTTATGTCCAACACGATTCTGAAAATCCATCTTTTAAAATTATATTTTATATATTATGTATATGTATATATGTACATATATATATATATATATATATATATATATATATATATATATATGTATATTATTCATACATGTTTTACTTGAAATCTAAATATCATAAAAATTTTATTGCTTCTTCGATAATATATATATTATTCTTATATTTTACATTTAGTTAACTTTCATTATAATTCATTCATCAATTTTAACATATATATATATATATATATATATTCATTCAATTATTTAATTATATAATAATATTGTTACTTCATTATATTTATCTTTTATGTATTATTTTATTTTTTTTCAATTTAAAATATAAATGTTATAGATAAAATATACATAATATATTTATTATATCTTAAAAAAATTTTGAAAAATTATATATATATATATATATATATATATATATATACATGAAAAAAAAGAAAAAGAATTTGAAGTTAATTTGTTTTTTTTATAAATAGGGATCCTGAAATTTTTAGAATTATATTTTATATAATTTTTTTTTTTTTTTTTTTTAATATTTTTCCGTCAATATTCTATAATATTATGTATATATAATAAATATATATATATAACATATATTTATATATATACATATATATAATTTTTATAATACTTATTATATATTAACTCAATAAAATTATATGTATATTTATTTTATAAGGATTCTTCCTTACCATTATTTATTATATATATTTTTTCCTTTTTAATTTAAAATAAAGAGAATAATTAATTACATATTTAGGTTTATATTTTATTAAATTATTATATTTTTTTGTTTTTTTTATTTTTATAATTTAAAATTTTATTATTAAAAAAAAAATAAATATATATAATATATATATATATATATATATACAACACGTTATGAACCATAATAATATGATAAAATATAAAAACGTTTACCTTGAATTATTAAAAAAGAAAGAATAAATGAGATGAATATAATTCACAACTGTAAAATAAAGAAAAGGAGACTTGATAAAAATTAATGGTTTTAATAATTTAAGAAAAAAATGTTTTTTATAAATACAAAAATATATATAATATATATAATATAACCATTAAAATAATTATTAATACTAGTATTAATAGTAATAAAAGGAAAAGAAAAGGGAAATAAAATAAAATAAAATAAATACATATATATTTTATATTAATTCTATTCACCTATTGAATGAATAATTTTATTATATTGTAAAAAAAAAAAAATGAGAATAGGAAAATGTATTATGAATCATGTGAACAATAAATAATTATTTACCCTATACACACAAAACACACTAAAAAAAAAAAAAAAAAAAAAAAAAAAAAAAAAAAAAGAAAAAAGATAACCAATGAGGAATAAAAAAAAAACAATTAGAATGTTATAAAATATGATAGAATCAAATCAAGAAAATAATAACATATTACAATATAATAAGTTTATATAGAATATCATGTTTATAATTAAAAAAAAAAAGAAAAAATGAAAACGTTTGCTCTTTTATATAAATTGAATGTAGAAGAAGATAACAACGAAAACGAAACTTTGTTTTTCTCCTTATATATTCATAATAGTTATATTTATGTAGGGTCAACCAATGGAAGAATATTCATTTTTAAAAAGAAGGGGAAAGTTTTCTTTGATCAAGTTAATTTTGTAAATGTAATCAAGTTTGCTACAGATGATGTTATAACTAAGGTTATATAAAAAAAATTTATTTGATAATATTTTAAGGGCACTCAAAATATTATCATAAAAAAAAAATATATGTCTATATATATGTATATATATTTATTTATTTAATCTTTCATATTATATGATGTCATTATTTTTTTTTTTTTTTTTTTTTTTAGATATGCTTTGTTGAAAATTTGTGTTGGTTAATTTGTGGTACTGAAAATGGTTCTATATTTGTAATAAAGAATAAGGAATATATAAAAAAAAAAAAAAAAAAAAAAATAGATGTAATAGTAGAAGAAGATTTTAAGTTGCCAAATGAATATCATTATAATGCCATAACATGTATTAAATATTTAATAAAAAAAAATGGTAAACATATTTACATTTTTATTGGAGATATAGATGGAGTATTATCATACGTACTATTAAAAAACGGTTCTTATACTTCAACACAATTAAAAAAAAAAATTAGAAAGAATAAACAAATATACAACAAACTACTTGTTGATAAAATAAATGGACCTATTAGTGATATAGAAATATGTTCTGATTTCATTTTAGTTACATGTGAAAAGAATAATATTCTTATAAAATTGGATGATATTTTATTATATAACAAAAATGAAGAAATATATTATAAATGTATTGGTAAAAAGAAAGAAAATAAAAATTATAAATCTATCTTTTTGAAATGTAAAAGGAATATAAAAAGTCCTATGATTTTAAGCTTAAGAAAAAATGGGCGTATATGGATTAGTAAAGAAGATAAAGTATTAAATACTTTAGTATTCTATTATTCTTTTTTTTATTTTTTCTATATATTCTTTTTTAATAAGAAATTATATATGAATAATTACCTCTATGAATATTATAAAAATTATTTTTTAAGTAATTCCTATTTTGTTCAGTTCTTAGATAATATTATAAATCAATTTTCTAATTTTACCTTTCCTTCAAAACCTAACTTAAATATGTTTTATAAAATTAATAAGAAATATTTTGTCTTATTCGAGCAATTTATTACTTATCCTTTTTTTAAAAAGATAAATGAAAGGATAGATAATTCAACCGACCCAACGACAGATGATAGAAGTAAAATAAAAGACATGTTGACAAAGGATATAAATAATATAAAGGAGTATTTAAAAAATAAGTTAAATGAAGAAATTAATAACAATAGTAAAAAAAATAACAATAATAGTAACAATAGTAATAATAATAATAATAATAATGAAGAAATGATTGTATGCATAAATTATATCTACGAATGTTTGAATGAAGCTGACCAACTATTGAATAATTTTCTGGGCAAAAAGTTGTTTCTTTTTAATATTAAGAGTATACAGATTCAGGATATCTTGGATCTTAATGTAACGTTTTTATCACATATGAAACTACAAAATGTGGATAATAAGGATAAGAACGGAATAAATAATAATACAAGTAATTGTACAAGTATTCATATGAATAATCATATATGCTATAATAGTTTAGGTGATGATAATAATGTAATGGAGAATCATCAAAATGAAGATAATAATAATCATAATAATAAAAATAATCATAATAATAATCATAATAATAATCATAATAATAATAATAAAAATAATCATAATAATAATGAACAATTAGAAGATATAATGTTTACTTTTCAAAGTACAGATAAACAAAATGAGAATATTAATGTCTCAAATAATGATAATAATATGGAGGAAACAAAAAATAATGAAATACATTATAAAAAAGTGAATTCTAAAAATATTTTATATGAACGTTATTTTAAGGAGGACAAAATTGTGGACTCTTTTATATTAAAAAACAAATTATATTTATTATATTTTAATAAAAACTTAAGAGATGATATATATGTTGCATATAATATGAACAATGGTCATAATGTGTGTACATCATTTAGTGGTATGAATAGATCTAGTACAGAAAAGAAAAAGAATAAAATTATTATATCAAAAGATAAACAATTTAGTAGTTCATCTAATATTCTGAATTGTAATTATAAGATATCACCATTCTATTTTTGCGAAATACATTTTGAAGAGAATTCTGGACTATTAAAATATTTAGGATGTAATATAGAAAAATCATTAAATGTAAAAAGAAATGAATTTTATTTTTTTTATTTTTATATTCTTATGTTCCATAATTATATTGACGAAAAAAAGAAAGAAGAAAATTATGAAGATAACTTTTTTGACATTATAGAAAATAAAATGAATATAATAAATATTCCAATGTATATAAAAGATATTATACAAGGGAAATATTCAAATGATATGAACAACATGAATGATATAGAATTTATAAATAATAAAAATAAATTGAATCATATTTTAGATATGACACAAATGGATAATATACTACGCAAAAATATAGAAGCATTAAAAATGAATATTAGAAATTTACTTCTTTATTCAACAAATGAAATATACACTTGTTTATTAACTGATAAGAATTATATTTTTTCAAATTATTTTCTTTACCCTTCTTATTATCATAATGTCAAAGAATTTCAATATTTACATTTCCATATAAAGAAAATAAAAAAATTATATAACAAAATGAAAATAATAATGACAAGGTATAAATATATTTATCATGAAATTCTTACCTTTTTTGTTTTCTCTAATGATAATGAAAACTGTGTTATACCAGCCCATTTAGATTTAATAAAAAAGAATAAAAAGGATAAGGAAAATGAACACAATAATAGGATCATTTCAAAATATCTCCATATTTTACAAAATGATGATCAATTCTTATACAAGGTATTATATTATTTTAACTTATTCATATATCTAGAAATTAATATAACAACATATAACATGAGAAATAATACATGTCTAACAAATTTTCCGGTTTTATATGTGGAAAGGGATCATGTGGTTAATGATAATATAAGAGAGTTAGGAAAATCGAGAAATTGTGAAAAGGATAAGCAAAAGGATAAACAAAAGGATAAACAAAAGGATAAACAAAAGGATAAACAAAAGGATAAACAAAAGGATAAACAAAAGGATAAACAAAAGGATAAACAAAAGGATAAACAAAAGGATAAACAAAAGGATAAACAAAAGGAAAGGAAAATAAAAAATGAACAAACTAATATTCCTAGTGATCTTCAAAATTATTTTCAATATCATGATAGGATTAATCTAACCAGTTTTAATAATACTGAGCATTCCATTAAATATAAGGGGGACGTTGGAAAATATTTTATAAAAATGGATAAGAAAAAATTACAACTAAAAAAAAGTAAAAAGAGTTGTATTAAATATACTATTTTGTATTCATCTCCTTTTTATTACATACCAGAAGAGTTATTATTTTTCCACATGAACAAATTTATAAATACCAATCCTATACATATAAATAAACATTTATGTACTCTCCAAATTTTATTATATATTTTTAAAATGAATGGGAATAAAACATTATTTAGGAAACGATTTAAAAAATGGAAACATTTTAAAAATAAATATATTTACAACAATGAGCAATATAAAATATTATGTAATAAAAAAAGTACTTGTGTTTTACATGATGAGAAAAAAAAAAACAAATATATATTTTTAGAAAATTATGAACTTACAAATATTAATAAATGCGTAATTAATATTAATAATGATATTAATAATGTAATACATCCAAATATATCATATTATGATAAATATAGATACAATAAGATAGATTTTTTAAAATATATATATATATATGATAACATTAGAAATATATATAATAATAAATATTATGATAATATTAAAAAAAATAATAATATTTCAATTGTTGATTTCTTAAATTGTTCAAAACAAGTTTATTATTATCATCAAGTTATAGACGGGGTATATGTTGTACATATAAATAACTACAAACAACAAATATATGAATCATTTTTATTATATCAATATTTATTAGATAGAAGTTCCTTTTATAATAATTTATCACATTTCTCAAGTGATCAAAGGTTTAATGCATCAAATTATATTATGAAATCACTTACGTTTATTAAAGAAAATAAAATGAAGGAAATGAATAATAATATATATATAAAAGAACCACATTTGAATGAACCTAATATTATGTCTATGGAAGATATAAAATATTATGAAAAATTAAATAAACAAATAATAAATGATAATATATTATTATTAGATATTTTTTTAAGTACCTATCACAATATATATAACAATTCAAAAATGGAATTAAAAAATGCTATAAAAAAATTTTCGACATTTAATACATTAGGTGAATATATAAATTATATACAGCAAAATGAAAATTTAACGGATGATAATATCTATAATTTTGTAAAAGAAAGAAATAAAAAAAATTTGTTCTTATATATTTATAAAAATGAACATATCACAAATCAATATGATCAATCCAATTTTTATCATTTATCTTTGTCATATAATAATTCCTTTTATTATAAACATTATGATAATATGAATTTGATTGATTTGATATCTTATAATAATAATGTGGATAATAATATTTGTTTAAAAAATTATGAACAGAATAAAACTTCTTCTTTTTTTTTCAAAGAATATAAACAAGAATATATGAATGTACCAAACAAAAGGAAACAAAATAAAATAAAAATTTCAATGATAGGAACCTCTCTTGTTGAAAAAAAAAAAAAAATAAATAAAAAAAAAAAAAAAAAATATATATGGATTAATTCTTATAAAGATAATAAAATATTAAATTATATGAACGACTTGAACGTGGTAATAAATGAATATATATCTTTAAATAAAAAATATAATTGTGATAACTTGTCTTTTTATATGATGAACCCTACATTTTTCACCGATATAAATTTTTATCAACTTATCAAATTGTTATATATATTATGTAAGGAAAAATATATGTATTACTTTTGTACAAAAACAAGAAAATATAAAAGCAAGATAAATTATATAATAAAAAATTATGATGAATTATCTTATCATCCCACAAACTTACAAAATAGTAGAACAAACCAATATAGAATCAATAGAAAGAAATTGAAAAAATATATGTATCAAAATTTATTCATGTTAAATAATGAAACGTGTAAAAATGATGAACATGCTTCATTTGTATATAAACAAAATTTTAAAGAAAAAAAGAAAAATAGGAAAACAAATCCTCTTTTGATATATATGAATGAGAAATTTTGTATAGATCTTTTAATATATTTACAAAAAAATTATATAATAAACAAATGTATGAGAAAAAAAAGAAAAACACTTTTAATATTGTTATTTAAAATATCTTATGTATTTATTTGTTTGAAATGGAAGGAGGCATTTTGTTTATTGTTAAATATATTTAAAAATGAAAATGATGAAATATTATATGCTTTATTAATATTATGCAAATATCCATTATTTCCAAAAAGTACAAAAATAGAAAAATCTGATAAAAAGAAAAATAAGAAACATAATAATAAAGTGTGGACAAAAAATGTCACAAGAAAAATTAAGAACGTTGATGGAAACATTTCATTGTTATTTGCACATAAATTATTTAATAATATATATGATAATTTTGTAAGAATATTAAGAACAAATAAAATGAAATATGAAAATATTATATTATCTTCCATTTTATATGTTAAAAATGATAGTTCCAATTTTTTATTAATAATAATCATGATAATATTTTTCTTTTTTTTTAAAAAAGCATATTTTATCGAAAGTCTTTTTAAAGATAATAGGAGAAAAAATATATTGAGAAATTATTATTTATTAGAATGTTTTTTCTTTAAAACGAAAAAAATACTTTTTTTACAAAAAAATCAAATGTTTTCATTATCCTCTTTTAAATCATTTAATACGAATGGTTATGAATTATTTGCTCATGATATGTTTTTAAAATATACTTTTCAAATATGTTATGAATTAATAAATTTTAAGGATATGAATAATTTTCTAGTTTTAATAAATAATACCTTATATTTTCATTTTGTAAAATTAATATTATATTTAGATACACAAAATTGTTGTCTAAATATATCTAAATATCATCACGTATTTTTTATTATGTTATCTTATTTTTATATTGGCTATTTTATGTCTATTAATAAATGCTTGCAAAAATTTGATCATATATTTATTTCTATTTTGTACAAATTTCATATGCTTAAGGAAGAGGACGTTGAAGATATATTCAACTCATCAGAAGATATAAAAGATCGCTTGAAAGATAAACAAATGTTTGTTATAAAAAAAGGTGCTAAAAATAAGGAGAAGGAGATTAATATTTTTATTAATGATATAAAGAATTTTGAAGAACATGAATTTGTAAAAAATCAAGAACCAACTATTTTTGAAAAGAAAAAGGATGATAGTATTATTAAGGAAAATATAATTAAAACCAATTCATTTATAATATTAGATAAATATAATGAACAAGAAAAACAAACAAGCAATATATTAAATAATAATGATGGGATATATAATAATAATTATATTTTATCCTTTCCATTAATTCCATTATTTTACCCTCACCACAAACCACCCCTTTTTTTAAAAAATGAACAAGAAGAAAATAAAATATATTATAGTATTAATTATTTGATAAACTTTTTTTATCAATTGTTAACAAAATATTTATGTGAATTAGATTATAAAATGTATAACACTAAAATAGATTTGTATATATTACAAAATAGTAAAAATTCAGACTTGTACTTAAAAATTAATAAATTTGTTAATTCATTTTATGGAACATGTACCTTATTATATGGTATATATAATGAAAAAATCGATAATGGAAATAACAATAATAATGTTCATCAGAATTATAATACAGATAAATATTACAATATATACAATTCCAAGAAATATCATAATGACAATACTAATAAAAAAAATCATAGTGATATTTATTATAGAAATGTAGCATATAATACGAAAATGAAAATATGGGATGAAAAAAACCCTATACATTTATTCATACAAACGATAGATTTATTTTTTAGTATATATTATACCTTATTTACACTAGGCTTAAGTTTATATGAAAAAAAAAAAATTTATGTAAATAGAAAGAAACAGTATAAAAAGTATTTATTAAGCATCATTTGTGTTTTGTTCTTTAATATAACTAATAATGAAATTAGTACAAAGGATACGCTGATATTTTATAAACATAATATGGACAATAATAATAATAATAATAATAATAATAATAATTATTGTTATAATAATAATTATTATAATTGTTATTCTCATTTTTTTTCCAAGAGGAACATTATAAAAAGAGAGAAATATTTAAATGTTATCTGTTGTGTGTTGTGTATTATTCATTTTATTAATTATTTTAAATATGTTAAGAAAAACATTATAAAGAAGTTCATATTCATTATCGATTATCTTCTTTTTAATCATAATTCTTTTTATTTTAAAGAAGATTATCAAAAATGTACAAATTCAGAAAAAAAAAATAAAAAAATACATATTCATAATATTTATAAAACAATTATAAGAAATTTACCAAAACATGTCAAGTCATTTACAAAAGATAAAGAAAAAGACACAAACTAATTTTGCTTTTTCTTTTTTTTTAAATAATGTAATATATCAATTTTATACAATTAATATATATTAAAATGATAAAATGTTATCATATCTCCATATATATATATTATGTATATATATATATATATATTTTTTTTTTTTTATGTTCAAATTATATAGTAATATAATAATACACATATATGTTTATGCTTATATTGCATTTATACATTGATTGTTTATTATTTATTATTTATTATTTATTGTTTATTGTTTATTATTTATTGTTTATTGTTTAGTGATTTTTAATTTTTAATTTTTATTATTTTTAAAAATTTTTTATTTTATATATCTTAAAAATAAACTCAAAATATATAAATATGCTTTCCTTCTTTCTTTCTTTTTTTTTTTTTTTGTAATATATTAAAAATATATATGATGATGTATATATAAGAATCGTAAACGAATCGTAAAAAGAGGTAAACCATTCGTATATGTAAAAAAAAAGAAATAAACAAAAAAAAATAAAAAAAAATAAAAAAAAATAAAAAAAAATATAAAATAAAGAATTAAAAAAAGAAAAAAAAGTGTAAAGTTCAAATGGCACGAAGAAAGGGGAAATTTGTATTTTTCACTTTTGCCTTCTTTTGAAAATGACGCACCAAAAAAAAAAAAACAAAAAAAAAATATAATAAAATAAAATAAAATAAAATATATAATAATAATAATGATGAAATAATAAATATCTATATAAATATATATTATAGGTGTGACTTATTTGTTTCATTTTAATATTATCAAATGTTGATCTTTTTATTCTTTACATTTGCTTATTTTTTTTTATATATTTAAATATTTTACTTTATACATAAATATATATATATATATATATATACATAATATATTTCTTTTTATGTTTATATATAATGGGTAATACAATTTCTGAAAGGAAACAAAGACAGTTTGTTTTATACAAGGATATAAAAAATAAAATAAAAAAAAGAAATCATTTGGATATAAAAAATAATCTGTATATAAGTAATTTACATGAAAAGAAGTTAATTACTTACAATGATGAAATTTTTGAGTTATATGAAACATATGAAGAGGATGGACAGAAGAAGGAATACATGAGTGATACAGAGAATAAAAAAAATTATGATATAAAAATTAATTTTAAAAATGATAAAAAGAAAAATATATCATTAAATAAATGTGATAATCAATATGATAAGCAATATGATAAACATTATTATGAAAAGGATATTTATGAATATAATAAAATGAATACAAACAGCGTAAAAGAAAAAAAAAA
>NC_004327.3:790000-827500 GCF_000002765.6 Plasmodium falciparum 3D7 | reverse complement strand
GTAAAAACGTGAGTAAGTCGTTTATATTTGGTTCGACATTTGGTATATTATTTATATATTGTATTTGTTCTTCTTTTGTTTGATTATATATTTTTTTTTTTTCTTGTATAATTAAATAATGATCAAGGTGACCATTCAATATATTGAATAAGGTTTGGATTATTTGATGTTCCATAATTTTTGTTTTTATAAAGCTTGCACACATAAAAGAAATATCACTAATATGAAGAGAGGAAGATATATTTGTATTTTCTTTAAATATATTTATAAACATATGAAAAGAATTTATATAAGATTTCAATATGTTCCATTTGATAAATGGTAAAGTCATCATATAACTAACGAGATAAAAATAATTTTTTAACAATTTATAAGCTATATATTGAAAATTATCATCATAATAATTATTTTCATCATATAATGTAAAATTATATGTATATTGTTGATTATATAATAATTCTAATATATTATATTGTTCATTTAATATTTTATTTGTTAATGTTTTAGGTTCATCATTATTTTTTTGTATTATATTTTCTTTAGATTCAAGATTGTTTGACTTTTTCTTTTTGTTGTTTATAAAATCATATATATCTTGTTCATTTAAATTCATACTTTTTATATAACTCATTAGAACGTCTTGTATACATTTATTTAATTTTTTATTATTATAATAACTTATTTTATTCATAAAGAGGATAAGTAAAATAAAATTTGTATGAATCATATATTTATTCATTATAAAATAATTTATAATAATATGAATAAAGTCTTTTATATAATGATTTTTTTCAGCTAACTCTTTATCATGAATAAATATAGTTAACAATTCTTTTATTTCAAAATTTTTTTTATCTATATAATTGTTATGGAAAATAAAATTACTATCATTATTATTGTTGTTGTTATTTTGGTAGGTAGTTATATTATTATGTACACTATTTTGAGAAATATACTTATGTGTACTTATATCTTTATTTATATTTTCTTCTTCTATATAATTCCTTATTTGTGTTAATAAAGCACTTTTTAATTTCAATCCCTCATATTTTCTTTCTCTTGATTTTATTTTTTGCCTTTCTTTTTTTGTATTTATAGTAATATATTTTACACTATCTTTTGATATTTTCTTTTCATAACTCTCCATATCTACATCGTCTAAGTTTTGTAATTCTAGCTCTGCATTATTTTCATCAATTTTTTCTAGGTAATCATTGTTTACATTTTCTATATTATTATTGGTTAATTTAGAGTTTTTTAATATGTTTTCTGTATGTACTACACCTTTATTAGTAACATTATTATGGTTTAATGTACATTTATAATTTGTATATTCACTACTACTACTACTACTACTATTATTATTATTATTATTATTATTATTATTATAATTTTTATTGTTCATTATATTATTACTACTATTATTAGTGTTGTTATTATTACTAGTATTATTTATAGTATTATTATTACTTTTATTAGTCACCACATTATTATCATTAGCTATATACGTATTTATTGTTTGCTTTGAATGTTCTGTAATATTATTTGATGAACTTTTAATTCTTTCTTTTCGGTTTACATAATTTACATCCATATTGATCAACTTAACTTTATATACAAGTGGTAAATTATTTATTGCTGTATGTAAATTATTATGAGGAGAAAAAAAGATATTGGAAATTTTATATGAAAAAAAATTGTCAAGCTTATAATAATAAATTTCAAAAACGTGAAGCATATAATGGATTATTTGTGTATCTTTATAATTAATTCTACATATTAAATAAAATAAAATAAATAAATCTTCATAACTAAAACAATAATTATTAAAATTTTGTAAAAGCTTTAAAAATTTAGATTTCTCATTATTATATATATAATATATACATAAGTGTATAAAATATTTACTACTACTATTTATATAATTACAAATATGATTATTTATCACATTTTTTAAATTATCATCAAATTTTTTATCACATATAATATCTTTTATTTCATTGTCTTCTTTTTCCAAATTAAAATTGCATTCATCTTTTTTATTTTTTAATAACTTGTCTGTATCTTCATTCATATTATTAATACATATAATATTATCCTTACTTACATTATTATTACTACTATTAATATTATCTTTCTTAACACTTTCATACTTTTCCTTTTTCTTATAATCTACAAGAAGTAAATGTTTTATATCTGGATGATCAATAATGTTGAAAATTTTTTCTTCAAAATAAAAATATTCATATATGCATTTATTCACCTGGGCTCTTTCATGATTAGTAAAGAAAAACCTCTTCTTTATATTCACCACGAAATTAAGAAGAAATCTTTTCCCTTTCATTTTATAAAAAAGAACAAACAAAAAAAAAAAAAAAAATTATTTACATTTTTATATATATTATCAACTTAATATATATATATATATATTATCATTTTATTAATTATATATAGTACACATTTCACAGATGGGCGTGGGGATAAAAAAATAAATAAATTATAGGATCGAATTATCTCCTATGGGTGGATCTAAAAAATGGAAATAATATATTCACAAAAAAATATGTATAAACATATATATATATATATATATATATATATATATCTTTATATGTTATATGTTTAAATAAATATATGCCTATCCAATTTGTTTATTTATTTTTATATAATCTCAAGTTACATATTTTAATTATGCTTAGGTTGGATAAAATTGAGGAAGATATATTTTTTTTTTCGCTTGAACAACTTAGATAATTAATGAATGCTTAAATGAAAAAAAAAAAATACATAAACTGTTTTATATATATATATAGAGAGAAAGAAATATTTTTACATATTGTAAAAATACTAAAAAGTGCACATTATTAATTTTTTTTTTTTTTTAAATCTTGAGAAAAGGAAATAATTACTAAATACCGTAGGAGGAATAAAGGAGGGAATATTTTCTATATAAAAAGGGGGAAAAAATTATATGTAATAATAAATATATATTAATAATAAAAAGATATTAAATATATATAAAATAATATATGGTATAAATTATACATTATAAAATACATATATATATATATATTTTTTTTTTTTTTTTTTTTTTTCCTTTTTCTCATCATATAAATAAAAATAATTTTAGGTATAATTATTTAGATAAGCATTTATAAAATAATAATTTTAAAAATATATTAATTTATACAAATAATAATAATTTTTATTATATAATACGCCACATACTTTGACTCTCTATTTTTTTTTAAAAATGAACCAAACAAATTCCTTAAAATCGTTTTTGAATATTGAAAATGTGAGTGACAGATTTGTAACGGATTTAAATACTTATAAGAAGCAATTTTCTTATAATGAATTATATGAAGAAATCGAAAAGTTTGTAAATTTTTTTGAAAGCATAAATATAAAAAGAGGAGATGAAATATCAATTATTTTATTTAATAGCATTGAATATATCATATCTTTTTTGAGTATTAATTTTAATCATAATATATGTTTACCACAAAACACGAATTTGAAAAAAGAGGAATATAAAAGATATTTAGTAAATAACTGTAAGTATATTATAATTCATGATTATGACGAAAATAATGAAGAATATTCAAGTATTAAAAATAAACATAGTTATTATAAAAATGTGTGTATTTATATAAAAGAGCTAGCTGAAGAATATGGTATTGGTTTAATTAAAATAAAGAAAAACAAAGAGAAACCTTATTTTACTTATTCATATATAAATAATGGAAGAAAGGAAGAATTACCAAATTTAAATAATGATTTGAAAAATGAAGAAAATAATATTAATAAAGAAGAAAAAAATATGTTGAATAGTGATATATGTCTTCATTTACATACGTCTGGAACTACAAGTAAAGTTAAAATAGTTCAGTTATCTAATACAAATATAAAAACTACAATAACCAATATAACCAATTCTTATAATATAAATAGAGATGATAATACTATTATTGTCATGCCTTTATTTCATGTACATGGATTAATTGGTGTGTTACTTCCTATAATATATTGTAAAGGTAATATTTTATTTCAATTAGGTCATTCTTTTAGTGCTTCCGAATTTTGGAATAATGTTGAAAATTATAATATAACTTACTTTTCAGCTATCCCAACCATACTTAAAATATTAATAATAAGATATGAAGAAGATTATTTAAGAAAAAACAAAATAAAAAAAAATAATGATGATGATCATGATGATGATGAAAATAATAAATGTCATAAAAATCCAATGAATGAAAAAGTAAAACATAAATTAAGATTTATTAGAACATCCAGTTCTAGTTTAGATGAAAATTTAGAAAAAGAAATCGAAGAAAAATTTGAAGTATCCGTTTTTCAAGCATATGGTATGACAGAAGCCTGTCATCAAGTTAGCTCAAATAAAATTATTATATCCTCATTATCATCACCAAATAATTTACAAATATGTAAGAAATTTAAAAGTGTAGGTATACCTAATGTAGGTGTTATTATATATAATGAAGAAAAAAAAAAAATATGTGATTATAATGAATTAGGTGAAATATGTATTAATGGAAAAAACGTTATGTGTGGATATAAAGAACTAAAAGATAATGATAATATATATATATATGCAAATACTGTAAAAGAAAGAAATGAATATATGATGAAAAATCCATTCTTAGAAATAGCTGAAAAAGTACCTTTCTTTAAAACAGGAGATATTGGTTATATTGATCAAGATAACTTCCTTTTTATATCAGGTCGTATTAAAGATATAATTAATCGAGGAGGAGAAAAAATTATACCAAATGAAATAGATGATGTTTTAAGAAATCACGATTTAGTTCAAGACTGTTTAACATTTTCTTGTAAAGATGACGTATATGGTGAAATTATAAATAGTGCAGTAATATTAGAAGAAAATAAAATATTATCATCATATAATGATGATTATAATAAGAATAATACGAATAATATTTATATTAATAAATCATCTCATGAACAGAAAAATATGTCATTAAGCCCATTTGATGAAAACTTATCTATTTATTTAAATTTAAAATATTATATGCTCAAAAAAGAATTAATAAATTATATGAAAAAATATATAGCAGATTTCAAAGTACCAAGGAATATCTATTTTGTTAATAATTTTCTAAAAACAGATACAGGTAAAATTTCTAGAAAAAAAGTATCAGAAAGTATTGAAGAATTAAAAAAAAAACAAATAAAAGTCTTTGATAATATTATACCCCTAATTTTTAAAAAATATGATATAAAATATATATATGGATTATATGGTATACCAATAAATAAAATAATATATAGTTTTATTAAAAATAATATATATTATATAAGTTTCAGAAATGAAATAAATGCTTCTATCAGTTGTAATTATATTAATTATTTTGATATAAATAATAAAGAAGAAAAAAATAAAATAGGAATTTTATTTACCTGCTCTGGTCCTGCATTTATTAATACATTAAGTGGTTTATATAATGCTAAAGTTAATAATTTACCTATGGTTTTAATATGTTTTGAAAATGTGAGAAATGAAAAGTTAACATTATTTGAAAAATATTGTAATTTTCAATATTTCCCACAATTAGACTTTTTAAATAAAACAAAAGAAATATGTAATCAAACATATCATGTAAATAATACTTTAGAATCCTTTTCAACTCAATTTTTTAATTGTATATATACATCACTTCAACATAAAGCACCTACATATTTAAATATTGATTATAAACTAATCGAGCAAACCATAACATTAGATAAAGCTATAGAGACATTACAATTATGTGATATATATGCACAAAAATGTTTAAATCCAAATCAGTTTAATAAATATACATTATTAAATAATGAACAAGAAAATCTTTTTACACAACTTTTGAATAAATTTTTACAAATATATAAAAACAACCAAAAATGTGTTATTTTTATGGGTATTAATTGTAATTATGGATATAAATATATTATCAAATTAGCAGAACTTTTAAAAATACCTATTTATACAAATACTATGGCAAAATCGTTTGTTAAAGAAAATTATTTATATAATATGAATTCATGTAAATCTTATTTATTTAATAATTTAGATTCATGTATTTGTATTGGATCAGTTTTTAATTTTTATTTTAATTTTGGAAACTTTCCAAATTGTCAAAAGAAAAATATGTTATGTATCGATTTGATAAACAATGCATATGACCACGACGATCAACACCACAACAACAATAATAATAATGATAATAATAATAATAATAAGGGTGATACGTTGGATGTATCTCATTATTTTTTTTCAGACTTATTTCATATATTGAAAAAATTATATTACTCAGTTAAAAATGTTATTCATATAGATGATATCGAAAATAAGAAAGAGTGGGTAAATATCCTGAATGAAATGAAAAAAACGAATTTTAATAAAATGTGTATTCAAATTAATAAATATTTTGAAGAGGAACAATTTACTATGGAACAAGCCATGCTAATTATAAGACATATATTAATTGATTACTATTTTTTAAAAAATGACATAGATGAAGAAAATAAAAAACATTTCCTCAATTATTTAAAACATGTGGATAAAATAAAAATAAGGGATTTTACAAATATGCAAAATGTACAGTATAATGACCTTATGGATAAAGAATTAGATATACCCGATGTAGATGAAGATATATTAAGTGATCATAATAATGATCACAATAATGATCATAATAGTGGCCATAATAATAATAACGACACACATATACATCAATATCAAGACTATTCTTATAATGTGTATGAAAAGAAAGATATCATTCCAAAAAGAAAAAAAAAAGAACTTTATTTTTTAAAAAAACAAATAAAAAATAGAATTATTATAACCAATGAAGGGTCCATAACTCTAAATTTAGGAATTTTATATTTACCTAAATTTGGACCATATAGTTATGTTATACCTCAAATTAATGGTATGATGGGAGTATCAATGAATGCAAGTATAAGTGCCGCATTAGATAATCCAAATAATATAATATTTTCCATATTAGGAGATTCATCTTTTGGTTTTACATCCAACGAAATTGAAACAATTTGCCGATTAAAATTAAAAATTGTTTTTATCATTTTTAATAATAATGGTATATATGGAAATAGAGATATTCCAAGAGAACAAAATGAAACGAATACCTGTATTAAGGAAAAGCACCAAACAAATAACCCATCTTATTATTTGAACAATCCATCTTCTTTATACTTTTTTAGTAAATATGAAAATTATGTAATTGCTCATGGAGGTTATGGATGTTATATTGATAACAGAAAAGATTTTATTAAACAAATGAAATATGTAACAAGTCAAGACTTTGATCATTATCCTGCCTTATTAAATGTAATTATTGAAGATAGTGGATTCGTAAATTTTGATGTAGACAAATTTGTGAAGTAATATATTACGTATGCACAAATTATGTACTTATATATATATATATATATATATGATATTGTTTTTATTTATTATTTTTTTAATTCGTACATGTTCCTTTTCTACTTTATTATTTTAAATTTTGTTATAACACATATTTTTTAAATATTATTATTATTATTATTATATATATATATATATATATATATATTTATTTATTTATTTTATTTTATTTTATTTTATTTTATTTTTTTTTTATTATTGTTAATTGCTCTTTATTTGTATAAATTAGCATTGTTCAATGTAATTAATATAAATTTAAAAAATAAAAAAAAAACATATAATATTCAGAATTTTTTTTTAATAATAAAAAGGAGTACACTAATATACTATAAAGGGGATATATATCTCCTTTTTTCTTTTTTTTTTTAATTTTATTTATATTTTTTTTAACATACAAAATATAAATTACAAAGATGAACAAAGCATGATGCAAAATAAATATACAATTATAAAAATACATTTATTCATTAGGTTTTATTTTTTAAACAAATTGTCTTCATACATTTATGTAACGTATAAAAAAGAAAAAAAATTAATAAAATAAAATTATAAAAAAGCAGAATTATTAATAAATAATATATAAATATGTATTAATACAAATTGTATAATATGAATTATATGCATTATATATTTTTTAAATTATCTTAACTTGAAAATACTATGAATACAAGTATGTATTATATATATATATATATATATATAACATATATAATATTTTTTATTTTATTTAATTTTTTGATTTTTTTTATTATTTCCTATGAACAATATTGTTTTTCATTAATTAATATCTTAAAAATAAATTTCCCTATTTACATATTTCATTAAAAAAAATATATATTTATGGAAAATACAATTACACTAAATATATAAGAAATATAAGTATTTCATAAAAAAAATTTTAAATCGTAGTTCTTATTTTTGAATAAACACATCATTTACAAATTTTAAAATGAAAAATTTAATATTATTGAATATATTAGTACACTAAATAGATATTTGATAATATTATGTGCATGAAAATTTATGGTTTTTTCTTATTTTTCTTATTTTTATTTTTTTTTTTTATAAATACAATATGAATAATATGTACAATTTTATTAGCATATAATATTATATGTATATGAATAATAATTATTTTATATATTATTTTTTCCCCTATAAATATATTATATAATATACTAAATATAAATAATATATATTTCTTTTTTTTTTTTTTTTTTTTTTTTTTTTCTTTTTTTATCAAATTTATATATTTTCTAAATAAATGATATTTTTTTTTTAAGAGTTTTATATTTTTTCAATTTTTTTTTTACATAATAAAATTTAACTTTATAAAACTTATTTATATATATATAATATATATAATATATATGTATACATATATATTACTATAATTAATTTTTTTTTTTTTTTTTTTTGGATTATATATATATTATATTAAGGTTAAGTATAAAAGTATTTTGGAGCATTTACACAATAAATGGGAAAAATAAAATAAAACAAAATATTAAAGAAACGAAAAACAAGAAAACAATTTTTTTTTTTTCATTTATTTACATTATATATATATATATATATATATATAACACTTTGTATATATTTTTTATACTTTACCATTTGTGTACAAATTATAATAAGTACGTTCGTTATTATATTTATGTAAATTTTTCTTGTGTTATATAACTTAGATTTATATATATTAACAGCATATTAAATAAATAAATAAATATATATATATATATATATACTTATATATGTTTGATTAATTTTTTATGAAACATAATGGAAGATAATACAGATAAAAAGGCTTTGGTTGATGAAAATAATGGCGAAAATAAAGTTCCAAAGAAAAAAAACTTAAGCAGGCTTATAGTTGAAGAAGCAACAAATGATGATAATTCTGTTGTTGCATTAAATACGAAAAGAATGGAAGAGTTAAATTTTTTTAGAGGTGACACTATAATAATTAAAGGAAAGAAACGACACTCTACCATTTGTATTATATTGAATGACAATGATTTAGATGAAGGAAAAATAAGAATAAATAAGGTTGCAAGAAAAAACTTGAGAGTTTGTTTAGGAGGTAATAATATAAATGATGAAAATATTGTAAATTTATATATAAAGTGATACTATATATATATATATATATATATATATATATATATATTTATGTATGTATGTATGTGTTTTATAAATATTTATTTATTTTATCTTTTCAGATGTTGTTTATGTAAAGTCATGCCCAGAAATTCCTTACGGAAAAAAAATTCAGGTGTTACCCATAGATGATACTATCGAAGGATTAGCAAAAGATACTTTATTTGAAATATTTTTAAAACCATACTTTAATGAATCTTATAGACCAGTTAAAAAAGGAGATTTATTTTTAGTAAGAGGTGGTTTCATGTCCGTTGAATTTAAAGTTGTTGAAGTAGACCCTGATGATTTTTGTATTGTTTCACCTGATACAGTTATTTATTATGAAGGTGATCCAATAAAAAGAGATGATGAAGAAAAATTAGATGAAATTGGTTATGATGATATTGGAGGCTGTAAGAAACAGCTAGCTCAAATAAGAGAAATGATTGAATTACCATTAAGACATCCTGGTTTATTCAAAACATTAGGAGTGAAACCACCAAGAGGTGTATTATTATATGGACCTCCAGGTAGTGGTAAGACGTGTATAGCTAGAGCTGTTGCTAATGAAACAGGTGCATTTTTCTTTTTAATAAATGGACCAGAAGTTATGAGTAAAATGGCAGGAGAAGCTGAAGCAAATTTGAGAAGAGCATTTGAAGAAGCAGAAAAGAATTCACCTGCTATTATTTTTATTGATGAAATTGATTCTATTGCTCCAAAAAGAGAAAAGACTAATGGAGAAGTAGAAAGAAGAGTTGTTTCACAATTGCTTACATTAATGGATGGTATAAAAAGTAGAGGTCAAGTTGTTGTTATTGCAGCAACTAATAGACAAAATTCAATTGATCCAGCTTTGAGAAGATTTGGAAGATTTGATAGAGAAATTGATATTGGTGTACCTGATGATAATGGTAGATTTGAAATTCTTAGAATTCATACAAAAAATATGAAATTATCACCTGATGTGAAATTAGAAGAATTAGCTAGTAACACACATGGTTTTGTTGGTGCTGATTTAGCTCAATTATGTACAGAAGCTGCCTTGACTTGTATTAGAGAAAAAATGGATGTGATTGATTTAGAAGATGAAATTATAGACAAAGAAGTTTTAGAAAGTATGTGTGTAACACAGGATCATTTTAATATGGCATTAGGTACATGTAATCCATCTTCATTAAGAGAAACTGTTGTAGAAGTTCCAAATGTGAAATGGGATGATATTGGTGGTTTAGATGAAGTTAAAAGTACATTAAGAGAAATGATATTATATCCTATTGATCATCCAGATAAATTTGAAAAGTTTGGAATGTCTCCATCAAGAGGAGTATTATTTTATGGACCTCCAGGTTGTGGTAAAACTTTACTAGCCAAAGCTGTGGCATCAGAATGTTCAGCTAATTTTGTATCTATTAAAGGTCCAGAATTATTAACAATGTGGTTTGGTGAATCTGAAGCAAATGTTAGAGAAGTTTTTGATAAAGCAAGAGCAGCTGCTCCATGTGTTTTATTTTTTGATGAATTAGATTCTATTGGAACACAAAGAGGATCCAGTTTAGGTGATGGAAGTGGTGCAGGAGATCGTGTTATGAATCAATTATTAACAGAAATTGATGGTGTGGGCCCTAAAAAGAATTTATTCTTTATCGGTGCAACTAATAGACCTGAATTATTGGATGAAGCTTTATTAAGACCTGGAAGATTAGATCAATTGATATATATCCCATTACCAGATTTAGGTGCAAGAATTTCTATTTTAACAGCTATTCTAAGAAAATGTCCAGTTGCTGAAAATGTACCAATTGACTTCTTGGCTCAAAAAACAGCTGGTTTTAGTGGTGCTGATTTAGCAGAATTATGTCAGAGAGCAGCACGAGCAGCTATAAGAGATGCCATAGATGCAGAAGAAATGAATAAGAAATCTAAATTAGAATTAAGTAACAAAAAAGAAAATGAACAAAATGAAACAAATGAAAATGATGTACATAATAAAACAGAACAACAAGCCAATGACCAACAAAAGAATGATGATGATAATATAAAATATGAAATTACAAGACATCATTTTAAGGAAGGATTGGCTGGAGCAAGAAGAAGTGTTTCCCAGGCTGATTTAATTAAATATGATAACTTTAGAATAAAATTTGATCCTTTATATAAAACCAAAACAGGTGGAACAGGTGATGATTTTATTATTGATTGGCCTGATGAGGACAATAATGACGATACACCTGCATATGTTGTAGATGAAGATTTGTATTCATAAATTTATCTTTCACATTAATATGATATATAAGTAAATGAAAAAAAAAAAAAAATATATATTTATATATATATATATATATATATATATATATATATATTTAATATATCATAATAATTTATGTTTAATAATATTCATCTTTCCCCTCGTCCCAGTTTTTTCTTTTTCTTTTTCTTTTTTTTTTTATATTTTCCAATTTTTTTTTATATTTATTCCTATTTTTTCTTAATTAAGAAAATAAAAAAGTATATATACCTTATATTTATATATATATCTATATACATATACACATATTTTTATCTACATAGAAATATATTTTCTTTTTACAAATTAAACTCATTAACATTTAAATATTTATTTAAATTGATCGTGTATAATCTGTAACTTTTTAATAAGCATAATTATATGAATACTTACGTATTAAAAAATTTTTTTTTTTTTTTTTTTTTTTTTTTTCTTGTCCATTTTTTAAAGTATATATATTATTCACATAAATATGATATTTTAAATTGAGTGGAAAGAAAGACATCAACTTAAAATGTTTTAAATGTATACAATAATTAAGAGTTTAAAAATTGAGTTATTTGATTTTTTCATACAATATAATTAATCAAAAAAGAAAAGATAAATTTTTAATTTTTTTTATATTTTTTATTTTATTTATTTACTATTTATTTTTTTTATTTTTTTGTAAATTTATAATTCTATATATTATAATAATTTCTCAAAAATAAATCGTCCTTTCCATATATATATATATATAAGTGCAATTTGTTTAATATAGAATAAAAATAGTATGTCTTATATCAACTTGAAACGTATAAAAAACATAATTTTTACCTTTCTTATTATACTCATATGTTTTATAAAATATAGCTGTTTATAATAAAAATATACATAAATTTATATAATAATTAAAAATAAAAATATGTCTTATTTATTTATACCTGTAAAACATTTAAAAAAAAAAAACATTAATAAATTATATATTAAATGTTATATTTTTCAATCCCTCCCCCCCTTTTTTTTTTTTTTTTTTTTTCTTATGTGATAAAGGAAAAAAAAAAGAAAAATGAAATCCACAAATAACGTCTTAGCAACTAATGAAAAGTCATACAACAATGTAGACTTTGTTAAGAATAAAATTAAAACATACAATTTGAATAATGAAAACAAGAAGAATAAAAATTATTTGCCGATAGTTAAATATAAAAATACTTCTGAAAAAACAAAAAATGTAGACAATTGTATGACAACAAAATCTTTGAATAATTTAAAAAATAAAAATGATATTATAAGAACTGGAAAATATGCGAATGAAAAAATTAAAGTGAGTGAACAAATTAATGTTAATGAAAAAATTAAAGTGAATGAAAATTTAAAACATTTAAAAAATAGAATACCTTTGTTAAAAACTAATATTCTCCGAACAAATGAAACAAATAAATCAATGAATACATTTAAATACAAATCAAATATTGAAAGAAAAGAAAACGGTGAAGAAGGGGATATAATAAAAGATTTAAATATATATAATGATGCAAATAAATGTATGGAAAAAAATAACTCACCAAAAAATGAGATTGAGAAAAATAAAATTGAAAAATTAACTAATATTAATAATATTACTAATGATATAAATAATAATATCATTTTAGAAGAATTATCAAATAGAAATAAAGAAAAAACTATTTATATAAATAATGGCCCAATGAAGAAAGACACGAAATGTATTTCACAAATAAAAAGAACTTCAATTAATATTAATAACAAAGATTATACATGTAATATTTCTAAACCCCTCATAAGACGAAGTATTACTTTTATGAACACGGGCAAAAATATACACCTGAATAAAAGCACATCATCAATAAATAATAATGAAAATGTATTAAACAACAAAAAAATAAATGACAGAATGTATATTCAAAATAAGGCATATATCCCACAAAATTCTCTCATCAAAAATAAAATAGAGAGTAGTAATAAAATAAATAATATTAATACTATGAATACAATGAGTAGTATTAACAATAATAATAATAATAATAATAATAGAAATTCCATTATGTTAGTGAAAGATATAAATAATAATAACATAAAAAGTTTGACAAAAGATAAATATAATAAAATAATAACACCTATATCTCCTGTAGGTATAAACAAAAAACAAACCTACAAAGTTTCTAATATAATAGAAAATACAATATCTCCTATACTTATTCCAAATTATAAAAAAATAAAAATATTAAAACCAACAAAAATAATCAATCCTTTGTCTAATGATACATTTCATAATAATTTAAAAAAAAAACTAATCAATACTATAATGAATCCTCCTGCCCCAAAAAAAATAATAAAAAAAGACATAAATGACATATATATAAACAAAAAAAAAATAAATAATATAGATTTTAAAAAAATAAATGTTCCAATAAATAAAAGAATTACTACTATTATAAATAAGAACGAACATGATAACATTATTATATCTAAACAGTTAACTCATAAAAAAAATTTTATCGAAATAAATAAACAGCCATTATTAAGGAGACACTCCACAGCTATTTTAAATCATAACATTTCTAATTTAAAAACAAAAATAAGTAATGTCAAAGATAAAAATGATAAAATATATTTAAATAAGGGAAATATAACATATAAAGATAATAATACACATAATAATCATGATAAAGAAAAAATTATAAAATATCTTCCTATAAATAACATACAGAATGAACAAGAAACAAATATAATCCCTTCAAATGTTTTAATTAATCAAAATGTATGGACTCCAAAAATTATGATAATAAAAAAGGATAACAATGAAAAAAATGCAAATGTGGAAAACGAAATTGACAATGATAATAATAAAAAAAATGACAATAATGATAATAATAAAAAAAATGACAATAATGATAATAATAAAAAAAATGACAATAATGATGATAATAATAAAAAAAATGACAATAATGATAATAATAATAATAATAATAATCAAACTTGTGTAGAAAAAAGTAACAAAATCAATGCTCTCTTTAATATACCCAAAAGATTAAGTAGTTTGATTTATCCTAAAATCAAAAAAAACTTCATAGCAAAGATTAATAGAAATTTGAACCAGACTGATAAAAAAAATGATGATAAAAATATTGATGAAAAAGTAAATGAATCACTTGAAAAGAAAATAAATGAACCAATAAATGAAATATTAGTTGAAACTAAAAATCAAATATTGAATGACCTACAAAATAATCAGGGGGAATTAAATTATAGGACAAATAAATTAACCAATGATAACACACCCTCAGAATATCTTGAAAATATAAATAAGGAAAAATACATCTTAAAAGAAGATATAGAATGTCATAATAAATATATTGCTCATACAAATATTATGGAAAAAAAGGATAATAAACTAAATCATGTAAGTGATAAAAATATTACATATAATGACAAAATAAAAGATACCAATGAAACTAGCGTAAGTTTAAAATTAAAGGAAATAACATCCAATGATTTATTATGTGAATATCGTGAAGAAGTTCTAAAAAAGTTTAATAATGAATATATAAATGAAGAAAAGAATGAAATTATTAATGAAATATATCCTAAACGATTATCTTACGATAATAATAAAACGTACTCTTCAAGTTGTTATAATAATACCAAACAAAAAGAACCAGAAATGATACATAAAATGAATAAAAATATTTGCAGTTATGAAGAAATTTCAACTTATGAAAAAACAAAATATATATATCCTAATGAAACACAGGAAAGTATAAATTGTGATATAACAAATATATCGAAAGATAATTATCAACCTGATCACAATGATAAAGGGTATAAAACGAATAATTTAAATATTAATCAGAAAGGTAATCATAATGAGGAAATATTACATAAGGAAATATCACATGGGGAAATATCACATAAGGAAATATCACATAATGATGAAATATCACCTATTGATAAAATATACCACAATGATGAAATATCTTATCATGATGGTGTTAATATGAACACATGTGAACAAAATAATAATATCAAATTGAGAGAAAAACAAAAAGAACAAATTGAAAAATATGATCAAACGATTAAATATATAATTGATAAAAATGATGATGAAATAAAAAACTTATTTGTCAATAATAATAATGATGGGGAAATTATTTTTGATAATAAAAATATACAAGATATATCAGAGGATTTTATAAAAAATGAAAAAATTAATAAAATTTATATATCTAATAATTGTATTAACATGTATGAGGAAGAAGAAAAAAATGGAGAAACTATTACAAAAATTCTGAATGAAAAATTAAATAATATAAAAACAAATCAAATAATTGAACATAAAGATAAAAACAAAATAGAACATAACACAAAAGGAGTTTTGCAAAAAAAAACACATGATACATTACAAGGAAAACATACCTTTTATAATATAAATAATGAAATAAATAAAAAAAATCCATTGGAAGATGATCCATTAAATAAAAAAGGAGATATTACATTTTTTTGTGATCTTAATAAGAATTACAATAAAGACACTATTCACAAATCAAATGAAAATACACACACTAATATAAAACATCAAATGATTGAGGATACAAGGGAAGTGAAAAAGGTCGAAGTAGACGAAACTTTAACTTATCATAAAATAATAGATGACAAAAATGAAAACTATTATGAACAAAACATAACGGATAAAATAGAAATATACAATAAACAAAAAGGAGATGATAAAATTAAGAAAAAAAAAAATGAGGAACAAAAAATGTTGCAAAATATAGAAGAACATAAGAAAGAACAGTTAACAAACAGAACAAAGGGTGCAGAAAAAAAATACGCCTGTATAAATTTTATAGAGTTAAATAAAAATATATGTAAAATATTAAATTCGAAGAATTACAAAGCAGAATGGAACAAAAATAAAAAAAATAAAGGTGAAATGATAAAAGAAAATGAAAAGAATCAACCACATTCATATCGACATTTACATATACGTACACATAAAAATACACATAAATATACACATAAATATACACATACACATAATAAACATTCATACCTACGTTCATATCCACATCCACTTGATATATATTACAAAATGTATATAAAAAAAAGAAGAAAAAGTAACAAACGTGAAGATTATTCAAGTAGGGAACAAAATAATATTCTTTTAAGAAATCAAAAGCAGAAAAAAACAAAAAATAATTGCATTATTCATGAACCATATGAAAATAAGAATGAGAAACATTTATCTCTTATTTTAAAAAAAAATATAAATATAATAAATAATAATAATATGATAAAAAAATTATTGCAGAGAAAAAAGATATCAAATAATAATAAACTGTATAATTATTATTCACAATTTTTTCAAAGTTATAATCTCAGTATAACTAGGTTTATGAGAAAAAATCAAAAAAATTATGAGCAAGAAAAAAAAAAGAAAAAAAAAAATTTACATGTAATATTATTCCCTTTACATAAAAACAACAAAACAAATGATCTTAAGTTAAATAATATAATAGAATTAAACAAGGAACAAAATATTCAAACGAAAAAGGGGAACATTCCTCATTTTAAGAATATACAAAATAATAATTTTGATAAAAAAACAAGAAAACAAAAAAAAAAAAAAAAAAAAATTACATTTATACATGATAAATTAGAACGAAAAGGATGTATTATCCAACCAGAAGATAAAATGAATAAAGATTTACATAATAATAATTCTGATGAAAGTGAAGAAAAAGAAAATAATCATATGAAGATGGGGAAAAATACAGATATGATAAAAGAATATTATTCACTGAGTAACGAAGAAATATTACTTGATAATATGTCAAATAAGAATATTAATAAATTGAAAGAGAAAAATGGATATATTATAGAAATGGAAAATCAGATGAAAAATAAAGAAGAAAAAAAAATCAACATTGTAAATAATGAAAAATTCCAGATGGATGATGATAATGAAAAAAATAATAGTAATAATAATAATAATAATAATAATAATATTGGAAATGATATAAAGATAGATGTTGAAAAATATTTAGAAGAAAATAAAAACCTTTTTTTTTATGAACATGAATGGATAAATATTATATTACAAATAATAAATAAGGATAATTTTTATTTGGCAGAAGAATTAATGATTTTAATATTTCAAAAAGAAGAAAAATTGTACAAAAATTTTATAGAAGAAAGAAATAAAAATATAAAAGGAAATAATGGATACAAATATAATACAACATGTGATAATATAAATATGTGTACATATGATAATATAAATATGTGTACATATAACAATAATAATCATAATAGTATTAATAATATAGAAAATATAAACCATCAAAATGATAATAATAACATTTCATCAAGTGATAATAAAACGGAGGAACCTATAAAACTATCCAATTTTATGCAACAAATATTTAATTATTGTCCTATTGAATGGCCCTTATTAGATATTAGTATCTTAATAATAGTATGTCAAGTAGTTTGTTATATTTTTAATTTGAATAAATATCATATGTTTACCGATTGTTGTATATTGTTTGAAAAATATTGTATTGGTATATTATTAAACTCTTCTCTTATTAGTTCAAATAAAAATAGAAATACTATCCTTATGTTTGAACATGATTTTTTTTATAAATTTATTGTCTCACATAATTATAAAAAACCAACCATTGATGTAATAAAATATCACAAGAATTATTTAAAGAGTGATAATTTTATAGAAGAAAAAACTATACTAGATGTCATTTTTCTTGCTCTAGCATATTATATAACGGTTAGTCATAATCTAAATGAATATATACAAAGAAATAATATCATATCATATATAAATTTATTGAATAAAAATGTTCCCAATGATATTAGATCACAAGGAATAGAAGAAAATTTGACTACACCACAAAAAAAAAAAAGAAAACATATAAGTAATATTTTGAATATACATAAAAATATAGGTACACAAAAAAATTCAACAATAAATAATAAAAGAAAAAGTCATAAAAATAACAGTAACAATAATAATAATAATAGTAATAATTTTTATCTTGATATGCATATATTTACACATAATAATAATTTTTCTCCTTATTCCAACCAAAATATTAATATATATAAAAATGTTCCTGATAAAAAATATAAAACATATAGACATTCCTCATATGGTAGATACGTGCACAATTTGAAAAAAAAAAATTATAATTATTCCATTATGAAACATAGATACTCAGAATTTTTGCCAATATCAAAAAAGCAATCCTTTTTACATTCAAAACTAAAAAGAACTAAGACCTATGAAAAAAATTTAAAAAAAAGACTCAGCATATTAAGGACGACAAAATGTATTAAAAAAATAAATAGTAAAGATTATCCAAATAAATATATTATCAAAGAGAATAATGAAATTCAGGAGGAAACAAAATGGATGGACGGCAAAAATTATTATGATAAAGAAAATAACGATAATATATATGATAATGAACAAAAGGAAAATATACATTTGAATGATACAACTCCATTAATGATTAGCCAAAATAATATTACAAATTTAGTGTTATCAAAAAATAGCAAAATGGATATAATTATAAAATATCAAACAAAAACGAATTTTGAGAAATTATTGTGTCTTATAATAATAGAAATTTTTAATTTAATTTATGATAATAGACAATATTCAGTTGAAAATATTCTGATAATTAGAAAATTCTTCCGGGTATTTCTTAATTTTGCTCAGAAGAAATTTCTATCTTTATCGTTAAAGAGACATTTGAACAGGAACATGTGTGATGTGAAAGAAAAAGGTAATATTTGTAGTAATGAAGATAACATGAGTGTGCTTAAAAATAATATTTACAGCAATGCAGATAACATGAGTGTGCATAAAAATAATATCTGTAACCATGAAGATAACATGAGTGTGCATAAAAATAATATTTGCAGCAATGAAGATAACATGAGTGTGCATAAAAATAATATCTGCAACCATGATGATAATATACGTAACATATATAATATGAATAATTTAAAATGTGGAGACACAAACATATCATCGTATGAGAGAAGAGAAAGCAAAGAATTGATACAGTCACCAAATAATATCTATGAAAATTATTACAATATATGGATATGGGTTGAACGTATATTTTCAGAAAATTTTTATGAAATAAACAGTATGTTATATAATTTGAATAGTTGTAATAATAATAGTAATAATTCAAGAAATGAAGATATCAATATTAATTATGAAAAAATAGAGTTAATCAGTCAAAATATTAAACGTTTTTCAAATGTACAAAAGAGAAATTGTTTTGTCTTAAAATATTATTGGAGCATTTTTGGAATTAAAGAAGGATATACTGAAAATAATAGAAGAAGGGAAAATTATATGGATAATAAAATTGATTTTACAGATAATACATATATTAATGATATATATTCATATATAAATCAATGGGATGATAAAAAAAATTCATCAGATATTAATTCTTTATTATCATATTGTTATTTTCCAAAATATTTTTCTCTTAAACATGAAAATAATTTGAAAAATAAAATATTTGTGAAATTAGAAAAAAAAGATTTTTTATATGATACTCTTACATTATATTATTTATCTTCCATAGAATGTATATGTAAAGTATTTGTTGCCATTGAAGATATTCCATCATTTTTACATTTACAAGATGAACCTAATATTGTAAATAAATTGTTCTTAAAAGAAAATTATAATATTAATGAATCACCTTATTTAAATAGATCATATGAAAATAATATAGAAAGCATGAATAGTTTGCTTTTAGTTAATGAACATAATGATGAGTTAAATGAAGAAAAGGATTGTACTTATTGGATAAAAATATTAAAAAAGAAACTGAAAATATATGATATACAATGGCATGAAGAATATGAAAAGAAATATTTAAATTTAGTTATTTATATGAAATTAATGAAACAAAAATTTAAAGAAAATCATATTTTTAATAAAATTATGAAATATAATATTTCATCTATATGGTTAAATAAAAGTCAAATATATTTACAATATATTCAAATAACAATTAATTGTAAATTTTATTTGCATTGTTCCTATAATACTATTTATTTGTTTATCAAAAAAAATTATATATTTGTTATACGAATGATACAACATTATGTCAATGAAAAAAGAATAGCTCTTCATGTAAATAATAAAAAAAATAATAATAATAAAAAGGATAATATTAATAATAATAATAATAATAATAATAATAATCATTATTATCTTAACGAATTACTTATGTCATCACATAATAACCATATTCATAATGATAATGCTGATGTGCCTACACAAGTTGACGACAATTTTATATTTATGGCATGGGAAATTGCAAACTTCTATTTCTCTATCCTTTACTATAAATTAGACTTAAAAACCATTTTGACTGAATTGTTCAAATGGATAAAATTATTTGAAAATTATCCCAACAAACGTTTTTTTCGTATATTAAAGTTCAGATGTATATCATATGTTATACATATATTAATATTTATGAATAAATATAAATATGCAGAAAGGATAGTTAAAAGTGTCTTTCGCTTTAATATAAGGAAAAAGAGGAAACTTTATCAAAATGATATAATACAAAATAAAGAAATAATAAAAGGAAGTTATGAAAATGATAAAAATGGTAAAAATTATGAAAATGGTAAAAATTATGAAAATGGTATAAATGATAAAAATGATGAAAATAATAAAAATGATAAAAATGATGAAAATTCATTTTATATATACAATAAAGAGAACATTAATAATAGTTGTAATGTAACAAGACATAAAGATATATCACAGGGATGTAAAATGAAAAAGGACCAAAACATAAATGGTTATAATATCAATATGACCAATCAAGAAATTCAGCCCATTCAAAATGTAATCTCCCCCAACAAATATGAAGAAAGTATCAACAATAATAATAATAATAATGATATGATGAAGTGCTATACAAACATACAAAAATTTAACAGTAGACATTATTTTAAAAGGAGAAGAAACAAAAATACAAACTGTCATATTATGAACAAGTGTTATTTATACCATAGGTGGATTAACTTCTTGATGAAAAAATATAACAAAATCATAATTTATTTATTAAATAAGAAAAATATCGTAAAACTTATATTATTTAACAATAGAAATGTACATGTTCTTATGAGAAAAAAAAAAGAAAGAATTCTTATAAAGGAAGTTAGTTTCAAAATGAATTCTTTACAAAAACTTTTATTATTACTTTATAAATTATCTATAAAATTATATAAATCATATTATTATCATGCATCTATCTTGCATTATCATACATCACAACAAATATTTGAAGTTTCCAAATATTTAAATATTAAAATTAAAAAAAATCATAAAAAAAAAATTAAAAAAAAAAAAATTATAAATAATAATAATATAAATAACAATATATATAATCATTGTAATATGGTTACACCACAATTTAATTATAACTATCAAATGAACAATACACAATTTTTTCTAATGGATAATTTATTTTCTCATTCTCTCAATTCACCTAATAATATAATTAATAATAATTATTATTCCAATCAACCCCTTAATAAATCACAAGATAATGATCCGAATTTTTTCTCTCCATTTAAATTACAACAATCTCCTAAAGTGTCTATAAATAAAACAGATAAATCTTATAGATCTCATACCAAAAATAATGACGACATGTTTTATTTACATGCTCTTATCCTTAGTATACAAATTCAGTATACTTTATCCATTTGTATTATTATTTGCTCCGATTTATTTAATTTTCCAAATAAAATAAAGAAACTCCAAAAGTTCAAAATTAAAAATAAACAACATATATTAAAGGATAAATACAATAATATGACTTTTATGTCTTGCTTCTTTAATCATAAAATTTTGTCAAAACATTGCCGAATATTAAATGGTCACAAATTTGATCAATTTCTTAAAAGAAAAAAGAAAAGCAAAAATAAAGATAAACATACAAAAAAAAATTATTTGAACAAAAATATAAAAAATAAAGAACTCGATTATTATAATAGCAGTATGAATAATACACCTATAAATTATAAACAACATGATACATTTCAATTTACAAATTTATATAATAGGAAATATAAAAAAAGAAAAATTATGAATAACATTAATTATATATCATCACAAAAAAAAATCAAAGAATATAATTATAACAATATATTATTACATATTAAGGATAATAAATTAAAAAAAATTTATAATAAATTCTTACATAAAAATAAACAAAGAGATTATAATTCCGACAGTATTCTTATGTACCATTATTCTTCTGATGAATGTGATAAACATATTTTAAGTGATTCATATAAAGATAAATACAAAACATATACAAAATTACTCTCTAAAAAAAAAAAAAAGAAAAAAAAAAAAAAAAATATATTACAAGTTAAAAAGAATAAGAAGAAAAATAATTATCATATTATAATAAAAATATCTACGTGGTTGAGTAAAAATTCTGCTTCCCAATTGATATGGATAGCTCAAGTATATTCAACAAGGAATACATACATATATATATATATATATATATATATATATATTTATTTATATTTATTTATTTATATTTATTTATATACATGTGTGTATCATCATTTTTTGCACATATGTTTATAATTTTAAAATGTTCGAATATTTTTACAGAAGCTATTTAAGATGTATGTCCCGGAATTGTTGTGCGTAGTCTTGGCTCTTCAAACAAATATGTTTATGAATAAAAATATATTACCAGTAAAAATACATACATATATATATATATCAATTTTATATTATTTTAAAACCTATGTACATATATATAAACGTTTTTATTTTCTATCATTTATGTGATTCAAAAATTGGCATAATAATAATGATATATATATATATATATTCTCTTTTTTTTTGTCCTTTTTTTTAGAATATTAAAAGAATCGACAAGATACTAAGCTTATGTTCCGATAATCCTCAACTGGTTTATTTCTCTTTGGAATCCTTAAACGGTTATAGGAACAAACAGAACTTGAGAAAATACAAACATTATTTTGAATTATATAAAAAGTATAAGAAAATATTTTTGGATAAGAAGAAAGACATTAATAATTCGATGGAAATGCTGCATGAATTATGTCAATATTTTTTTGTTTCAAAAAAAAAAAGAAAAAAAAAAAAAAAAGAAAAAAAATAGAAAAAAAAATATATAAAATATAGAAAAATGAATATTTTTCTAAATAAATATTTATAGACATATATAACATACAAACATATATAATTATATATATATATATATATATTTATTTATTTATTTTGTTTATTATTTATTTCATTTTTTTTTTTTTTTTTTTCTTTTTTTCCCCCTGTGCGTTTTCATTCCTAATATATACTTTGCAATCAATATATTTCTTATTTATTTATGAAAAAAAAACATAAATAATTTTTTTGTTTTAAAAATATTAAAGAAGCAAATTTTATTTAATATAAAACATATATATATATATATATATATATATATTTTTAATTTGGTTTATAAAAGATATTTGTAACAGATGTAACCTTAAAAAAAAGATAATTAAGAGACAATAAAAAAAAAAAAAAAATAAATAAATAAATAAATAAAACCGTAAAAAATAAAATAAAATAATATATTTTAATAACAAAATAATAATGAATTAAAAACAAAAATTATCCATATTTTTAAATTTCAAAATGATTTTTAAAAAATATTTAAAAAAAGAAAGAAAGAAAAAAAAAAGATTTGTATTATTCCAAAAATTATGTTACGTTTTCTAAATCATCATCACTTAACACAAAATTCGAAAGAAAAATTTTCAATACTCCTATATCTTTATCCAATGAATTTAAATTATTATAATAAATGATAGGCAATAATTTTTGAGAAAAGAATGTACATATTTGACTATTTAAAAAGTTTACACCAGAATTTACTAAATTGAATATAGCTACTTCTTCTTCTTTATTTAATTCATCCTTAAATAAAGGAATAATTTTTGATAAGTATTCCATTTTTTTATCTTCATCTTTTTCATTTTTTACTTTTTTATATATATCTTCTTCATAAAAACCATCGGCTGAATATTCACTATCAAAATTAGTTAGTCCTTCATAATATATAGAACTACTTTTATTTTTATTTTTATTCTTATTATTTTGATCAAATTTGTTTATAAGACTTTTATTATTTAACATTCTTTTTATGGAATCATTATTATTATGATTATTATTCCATAAATCATTTAAAATGTTACTGTCTATATCCCTTAACTTCATATTTAAAATAATTAATTTAACAAAATAGTTTTGTAATATATATAGTGAAGAAGGAAAACTAGGTACTTGCATATTTCTTAATATAAAATATATAAACAATTCACAAGTATTTAATCCATTATACATATAAATATTATAAAATACTGTTTGGAAAATATTTTTATTATATTCATCATAATTTTTTAATTTATCAAAAAAGTCATTTTTAACTTTTAATAATTTTTTTTTTAAAAAATACTTATCTAATTCTTGATAAAATCTGTTCATATCATCTTTGGATATATCTAATTCGAATGAATAATTTAAGGTAATGTTTGTATTATTTTTATTTTCTTGCTTACTATCAAAATTAGTATTATTATTTTTATTATAATTTTCATTATGACTTTCATATTTCGAATCATTTGCATTTACATTTTCTACATTGACGAACATACTTTTTATATCATTAAATAAAAATGTATGTTTTCTTTCAATTTTTTTTATTATTTTTTCACAATGTTCATCTGATAACTTTTCATGATAATACATATCTAAATCTATAGGGTTAAAATAAGTATGAAAATCAGACTTTTGGTTTTTTTTAGATTTCTTATCTTCTTCATCATCTTCATCTAGGAATATTATTTTATTTTTATCTGCATTATAATAATATTCTTTTCGTCTATTAAATTTGGCTATTTTATTCTTTTTAACAGTATTAATATTTTTATCTTTTAAAATATGTTCACTCATAAACATACTATTCTTTATAAGTTTATTATATTTTCCTGATATTTTGTTTATAATTATATGTTTATCTTCATATAATATATCTGATATGTTAGCTTCCTCTTTATCATTTTCATTTTTCATTTTAGATTTTATTTCATGTATATATTGTATATTATTCATTTCTTTGATTTGATCGACCTTATGAATTTGAGCATACTTTTCCATTTTGTCTGTCCTTTTTGTTTCTATCTCTTCTATCCTTTTTGCTTGATCTTTTTCACGAATTTGTAATCCCTCAACTGATTCTTCTATTTTTTTCATTGGTTGTAATTCCTCCAATTTTGTTGTAGGTTTCTCTTTTACTACATTTTTGGAGGTTGCCGATTTGTTTCCAGTACCTATACCAAACATGCTAAAGGGAAAATTATATCCCTTCTTGGTATTATTATTATCATTATTATTATCATTATTATTATCATTATTTATAGTAGTAGTAGTAGTAGTAGTCGATATATTTTTTGCTTCATCCAATTTTGTATTGATCAAAGAACTATGTTGTCCTGATTTAACCTCGTTTTTTACTTCCTTTGTTTCTTTTTGCTCATTTGGAGATTTTTTCGTTTTGAATATCTTAAAAATATCCTTATGATGTTCCCTATTATAATTTTCAATAATATCATTCATAAGTGTAGGTAAAAGACTCACTTCTTTCATATCATTTTCAATTGTATCATCTTTGATTGAATTTATATTTCCATCTATATTATCTTCTAATTTAAATTGATCCAAATATTCCACTACAATTTTGAAATTTTGCTGTAAGAGAAAAAATACCACTGGATTCTTTAAAAATGGAACATTACCTAATTTACTTTTTCTATATATTTTATCTACATATTTTGAATACATAAATAATGATAAGAAAAAAGTATCCGATTCTCTTGTATTAATTTTATATCCTTCTTTTATACATAACACTTTCATATCATTAGATTTATTCATTTCACTTAATTTATCATTATGTGTATATACAACTACTTCACATGACTCAGATGAAAGACAAACTAATATTTTCCATTCACTTATATACATCGTTTTTATATATATTTCCTCTTTTTTATATTCTTCAAAAAAAAAATCATTCATAGAATAATTTACACGTTTTATTTCATATCCTTCTATATTTATATCATATGTAACACATGTTATATCACCCTCATTATTATATAACACAACTATAAATAATTTGATTTCCTTTTTGTCGCATTCTAATATCTTAGCACATATTATATTACAATTTTCGTATGGAATATCTATATCTTTGCTAAATGAACTTAAATCATACGTCTGCTTTCTATTTTCATCTTTTACAGTAATTATTTCTTTATCCGCATGTGTAAATAAAAACAACCCATTCTTTTCATCAACATTGTTAATTGGTTCGGTTATTTCTAGGCACTCGTATACTTCCTTATCTTTTAAAAAATATATCTTCTTATCATCGCTCAAAATTATAAACATAAAATCGCCTAAAAAAAATAAAAAAATAAAAATATATACATATATATATATATATATGTGTGTACGTGATATATAAGAAGCATTCATATTAATATATTACAAAATACATATGTTTTATATTAAAAGGAATCCATATTTTTTACATAAATATTTATATTACATAATTGTGCAAGACATATTCACACATTATATATTCATATAAAATTACATACCTATATGTTTCAATTTATTTATTTTGATATTCACACCACAGTGTAATTTTATTTCATCCTTGTCATAATCAAATATATAAATGTTTTGACGATCTGTATATATAAATGTTCTATCATCACTTTTATTATTCTCTATAAGTACAACATTTTCCTCAAAAGGCAATGATTTAATTTGTATATTTTTATTATCATTATCAATTTTATATAAAAAATCTAATAAAGAAAAAATTTGTACCCTTTTATTAAAAAAATACAAACCTTTCTGTTTTACATTACTAATAATAAAATTGTTTTTAAAAATTTTCTCTTGTAAATTATCGACACTTCTATTTTCTTTTTTTTCATTATCTAACATGCAAAAACATGCTCCATGTTGAAATTTAAAATATTCTGTTTCTTCAATGAATTCAATTTCGTTAATTTCAACCATACTTTTTTTATCTTTTTATTATTTTATTATTTTATTTTTCTATCTTGTTTTTTTTTTTTTCTTTTTTTTTCTTTTCTTTTCTTTCCTTTCTTTCTCTTTCTTTTTTAGGTTTTGTTTTATTTTATTGTTCTTTTTTTATTAATTTTTTCTTGATATTTCTTGTTCCTCTTAAGAAAATATTAATAAAATAAACTCTTGTTTTTTTTTCCTTTTCTCCTTCATTTGTATAAAAGGTTGAATCACGTTTTTTTTTTTTTTTTTTGTTTTTATGTTTTTTTGTTTTTTTGTTTTTTTGTTTTTTTGTTTTTTTGTTTTTTTGTTTTTTTTTTTAATATTTAATATATTGCGAAGGGAAAAAAAAAAAAAAAATACATATATTTATATAAATATATAATACATATTTATTATTATGTATTTATATTATATATATATATATATTATTTATATTATAAACCTATATATTTATATATATATATATATATAATTATACATTTAAAAAAAAAATTGAACATTAAAAATATATTATATTTTTTATAAATTCCTATTTTTAAAAAGATTCATATTATTTCATTATGTTTTTATAAAAATATAAAAAAATAAGATAAAATTAATTCATTTTTATGGATAAAAATGAACTCAAAAAAATATATGAAAGGCAAACATAACAAAAAAAAAAAATAAATAAATAAAATAAATAAATAAATTATATATATAATATTACATATAAATTATTATATATATATATTATATCTTTTAACTTTTAACTTGTATATTATACATTTAAAATAATCCAATTATAAAATATAACAAAAAAAAAAATAAAAAATTTATAGATATATAAAATAAATAAAAAGAATTTAATTAAAAAATTTCTCATTTTATGTATATTTTTTGCCTTTTATGTGATACATATAATGAACATTTTTTGATGGTAAAAAAAACTCATTTTTATTATTGTCATAATATTTTAAAAAATAATTTAATAAATAACAAGCTGATATACTATCCTTTCTATTTTTATAATTCTTATTATAAAATTTTGAAAACAATGTATTATTATGGTCTTTTACTTTTGTAACCACATTTTTTAAAGAAAAATTAAAAGTATTGTCTTCCTCATTTTGTCTACTTGGTCCTATACTATTTTCATTCAAGGAGAAATTATATTTTTCTATATAATCTTTTCTACTTTTTATATACATATTGTCATTTTTAAAGGTTATTGATTCATCATATACATCAAAGGAAAGATTATTAGTAGGTATCGATCTCTTCTCATTCATAAGAAGGCATATATGTTTTCCCATATCGCTTACCATTTCATCCATATGAGACCTAAAAATGGAACATATTTCAAAAAAATATACAACATGAAATATTAATATATATATATATATATATATATATATATATATGTATATTATTGGTCATATGCTTCTTATAATAATTATTATTATTTTATCTTTTCATTTATTTTTTTCTCTTTACCCATTTGAACCAATGATTACAAGAAGGTTAGTATTGTAAATAAATTCAAAGAGATAATGAAAAAAAGAAAAAAAGTTGTAAATATAGTTTTGAAAATTAACAACATAAAATAAATGCACATTCTCCTTTATCGGAAGCTCAAATTGTTTCTTGTATAATATATTCTTATGTCTTGAAAAAACCTTTTCATATATATACTTATTCTTACATAAAATACATAGACCTAAAATATTAGTAAATATGTATAAGGGAAAAATTAAATAAAAAAAAAAAAATATAAAGTATAAATGCACATATATATATATATATATATATATATATATATATATATATATGTATATACTCGTTTCCCTTTTTTAATACTTTGTTAACTTACCCATAAAGTTATAACCGTAGTCAATTGATATTATGTTATATGTTGATAAAGGGAAATTAATAATTTGAAATACATTATTTTTTAAATTTATATTAGATACCTTCATATTATTTGGAATATATATATTATAATTTAATATGTTACTACAAAGCTTATTATTCCTTTTTTTTCTAATTCTGTTTTCTATAGAAATGTCTTTATAACATGTTAAAAAAGAAAATAAATTATACTGTTTTATTATTGAATTCTTTTTGAAACCTAGCGTTTTAATATGAAAAAAAAATACAACCACAAAAGTAAAATAAATAAGTACTTTTACCATTATTTTAATGTTTACTTATTTTTCTTTTCATTTAATTGAACGACTCTTGGAACAAACGCTAACACACTTTTTATACCTACAAAAATAAAATGAATAAGGGTATATAAATATATATATGTAAAGTTATGTATTAATAAAATACATATACTTATATATTATATATATATATATATATATATATATTTAATATGGATTATTTTTTTTTGCTTTCCCAACTTGTATTTTCTTTTAACTCTTCATAATTCCTCTTTTTCGAATTAATACAAACTTTTCGTCCTATAAAAAAAAAAAATAAATAATAATAATAATAATCTTTAAAAAAATATTATGTAATCTACATACATATATATATATATATATATTCATAATATCCTTGTATCGCATTTATTATTTATATATTTATCATTTTTTTTTTTTTTTTTTTCATAATTAATTTGTTACCTGATTCAATGGTTTTGCGATCTTTGTCGTTTTCTTCTTTCTTCTCATTAATCTCTTTGTTTTGCATCTCTTTATATATACTATCTGATGTGAATACAAATATATGTGTACATTAATTTAATTAATTTGTTTTTTTCTTCTTTCTTTGGGCATAGAAATTCAACAAAATTATATTTTTGAACTTCACATTTCTTTTATTAGAATATTATATTTTAATAATATGGAAAAAGAATTCATAAAAAAAAAAAAAGAAAAAAAAAAAAAAATAAAGAAAGGAAGGAAGGCAGAAAGTAAAAAGGAGAGAGAAAAAATTTTAATTATATCATAAAGAAAAAGAATAATTATTATTTACCAATTTATAAAAAATATAAGTATTCAAAACTTCCCATAATGTTGTTCCGAATAAATAATAAATATATAAAAGATATTTTATACGTATATTTTATTTTTATATAAGATTCGTTTATTAATGCCAAAAGGAAAACAATGGGGTAAAATCAAAAAAAAAAAAAAAAAAAAATAAAAAATAAAAATAAAAATAAAAAAAAATAAAAAAATAATAATAAATATGCATATTTATATATATATTATATATATATAAATATTTTTACAAAATTAAATTAGGTTGAACTAAAGTTAAAAAGAAGAAAAAAAATAAATATTATTTTTCATTTTTTTTTTTTTTTTTTTTTTTTTTTTTTTGTTTTTTTTTGTTTTTGTTTGAATATCTTCTTTTTTGTAATTATGTGGAATGTTTTTAATTTCAATAATATTGATGATAAATTAAAAAATTTTAAAAATGAAAAAGAAATATATACTCACGAAGATTTAAGGTAATATTTTTTTATCTCCTTCCAATGAAAAAACAAAAAGAAAAACCACGTGAAAGTAGTTGCATTTTTATTTATTTATTTATTTATTTATTATTATTATATTTTTTTTTTTTTTTTATGAAATATCACATTTTGTGTTCTTTCTTCATTGTGTACATGAAACATACTGTTCGAACTTACATACAATTATATAAAAACATTATAAGTGTAATATATATATTTTTTTTTTCATTTCATAATTCTTATACCTTATTTTAGGTATTACTTTGAAAAGTTGGTGAAAATAAACCTGAACAATGTGAATGTAAATAACTTCATAGAATTAATAAGAAAAATTACTCAAATAACAATATGGGGAGACAAATATGATGATCAAATATTTCAGTACGTTATAAGAATAAAAAAGAAATTCATTTCGTTGAAATGTTCTGTTGTAAAATTTGTTATACATATATAATATACATACATATATATATATATATATATATATATATATATATATATATATATATATATTTATATATTTTTTCCCTTTTGAAGATATTTTTGTGAGGACAACATCTTTAATCACTTCATTTATTTACTGAAGCAGAAAATAAATAAGAATATCAGGATACAAATATATCAGTCTCTTACTATGTTAATACAGAACATACAAAAGGATATATCTTTATGTAATATTATATATATAATAGAATAACTAGAAAAGATTAATAATTCAACCATATTTACATATACATATTTATATTGCATATTTATCATATTTATCATATTTCATTTTTTTTCTTTTTTTTAATTTTCTGTTTTATTATTTCTTCTTTTACAGATTATATATTCAGCAACAACAAAATAAACAATTTAATTTATACCACATTTATTTATCAAGATGATGAAATTATGCCATATTATATTTCAATGATTAAATCAATTTCTTTTTTTTTGAATTATCATACCTCCAAGTTCTTTTTTAACGAAGTAAATATTTTTAAAATGTGCATACCTTTATACATAATGGACACACATATATATATATATTATATTTTTTATTATATTATTATTTCTTTTCTCATCTAATCATTTTTACTTTTATTTTTTAAAGAAGAGTATGAAATTTCCGTTATATACAGAATCATTGAGGCTATACAAATTTAATGATATAATAACTAGGACATACGTTAAAAACATCATTCTTAATATACTCAAAAGTATTAATAAAAAGAAAATAAAATAAAATAAAAAAGAAAGTATATGTATTTATATAAACCCTATTTTGTATATATCCATTTAATATGTATCAATTTTTTTTATGATGATACGAAATATTTTGAATGTGTACATAACATATATACCATCAACATTATTAATGTCTAATTTTTTTTTTTTTTTTTTTGTGCAGTTGATGATGAAGGTATAGAGAATTTAATCTTATTAAGGTCATCGTTTTTTACCATCCTAGTATGTTATTTAAGAAATAATTTAATAAAGATGAATAAAATATATACCAAAACAAAAGAATCGAAAAAGTTAAATAAACATTTCAATAATTATTTAGAAGAAATTGATGATGTTTTATATTTTTTTGAAGATATGCTTAATTGCGAAAAAAAAAGAATCAATGATATGTTAATAGTAAAGCTTATTATTTATTTTTATTTTCCAATAATTGGTTCTTTTCATAACGCCATATATTTTCATGGAGTTCATCCTGAAAGCGATAGTAACATTTGTAATCATGCGGAGAAACGAGAAGAACAAAATATGTTCAAGAAGGATATTAATAGTAATGATATAAACGAGGAGCAACTTAATTATGGTAGTCTTGATTATGTATATTTTTCAAGCAATGGAAAAGATGGTACTTCAAAAGAAGTTCATATGAATCATGCAAAAAAAAATGACACAAATAATGTGAATAAACAAAATGAAGAGGACAAAAATAATTTGGAAGATAAAAATGATTTGGAAGATAAAAATGATTTGGAAGATAAAAATGATATGGAAGATAAAAATAATATGGAAGATAAAAATGATATGGAAGATAAAAATAATATGGAAGATAAAAATGATATGGAAGATAAAAATGATATGGAAAATAAAAATAATTTGGATGGTAAAAACAAATTGGATGATAAAAAAAAAGATCAAAAACAAAAAAATATGTATAAGAATGAAAAAGTTCCAACAGATTCACATAACGAAAAAAAAAAGAAAGAAGTTGCTTTCAAATTAAACGAACAAAATGATAATGATATGATGGATTATCAAAATAATAAAAATTCAAAAGATGATGATAGTAATAATATTAATAATAAAGACGAAAAAGATAAAAATGATATAATTTATACTAATCCTGAAATATCTTTAGAGAAAATTCAACTGTTCAATTCATATAATATTCCCTTTTTACGATTAGTTGATAATAATTTTAGAAATTGTAAAAATTATGATTTCTGTAAAAGTTTATCTTCATCAAATGAATCTTCTATGAATTCTAACATAAGCTACATTGAAAGAGAGAAGGATGAAGATTTGTTTTTTAATGAAGAAAATATAACGAAAACTGAACCTTTAATAAATGAAGATGATAATACTATAAATAAAAATGACTCTAACAAAAAGAATGAAAGTAATAACAAAAAAAAAGAGAAAAAAAGTGAAAATGCTTATGAATTTTTGTACTTTAAAGGAAGATTAAATGTTAGGAGACAAAAGGATACTGATAAAAATAAAACAGAAGCAAATAAAAAAAAGGTCGACAATGAAACAAACACTGTAAAAAATAATAATATGATTGATCAATATAATAGTGATTCTAATTTTATAAAAGAAAATGATTTAAAAGATTATTATTTTAAAAAAAGAGAAAAAAAAAATATATTCATTCAATTAAATTCACGAAATGGAATATTACATAAAAAAAAAAAAATAAATAATAATAATAATAATAATAATAATAATACACAATTGAACAATAATTCCTTTAATAATAATGAAGAATTTTGTGATATAAATAATTTTATAAATAATAAAGAATTTTTAAAAGATATTAAACAAAATAATTTATATGATTCATGTTATGTAGAAATACCAACCCTCCAAAAAAAAATTACTTTTGATGAAAATATTAATAATGATATATATAATTATTTATTTAATTTTAATTGTTTTACATTAAATGTATTAAATTTCTATAACCATAATATTAGTGTTACAAATGTTTTCTACAATATTTTTAAAGTAGGCTTATGTCTTCATCCATTGTGCTACGTAAACTCCTTTAAAAATTTCTCTTTATTGTATAATTATCTTATAAATACGAACCTTTCTTTATTTATACTTATCAGATCATTGAATATACTTAAAAATGATAAAATTAATAAAATCATATATTCACTAATTTTTGGGGAACAGATTAATGAATGCTTTTTACATAAAATTTTATCAAATGAATTAAAGGATCCTTATTTTTATGCATATTTTTTTGATGCACATAAAAAAATGAATATCAATAAAAATACAAATGATGATATGGAATTTGAAGATATTTACACATCTTCCATAAATTACTTATTACCTGAATATAACAAGGAAGAAGAAGCTTCCTATTTAAATCTAATTAATAAATATTATAAGAATATGGTTACAAAAATATTACCTTGTTCCAAAGAAAATGGTAAAGGAGAACAAGGCGAAAAGGAAGACAAAAGAATTGTTAGTGAGGAAAAGAAGGAAATTGAAGAAAATAAAGAAAATTGTTCGATTATCCAAGAAAAGGAGATTAACAAGACGGGTGATGAAGATAAGGAGATTAACAAGACGGGTGATGAAGATAAGGAGATTAACAAGACAGGTGATGAAGATAAGGAGATTAACAAGACAGATGATGAAAATAAGAAGATTAACAAGACAGACGATAAAGATAAGAAGATTAACAAGACAGATTTTGAAGAAAAGGATATTAGCAAGACAGATTCTGAAGAAAAGGATATTAACAAGACAGATTCTGAAGAAAAGGATATTAACAAGATAGATTCTGAAGAAAAGGATATTAACAAGACAGATTCTGAAGAAAAAGATATTAACAAGACAGATTCTGAAGATAAGGAGATTAACAAGACAGGTGATGAAGATAAGGAGATTAACAAGACAGATGATGAAGAAAAGGATATTAACAAGACAGATTCTGAAGAAAAAGATATTAACAAGACAGATTCTGAAGATAAGGAGATTAACAAGACGGAAGATGAAGAAAAGGAAATTAACAAGACAGATTCTGAAGATAAGGATATTAACAAGACAGGTGATGAAGAAAAGGATATTAACAAGACAGATTCTGAAGAAAAAGATATTAACAAGACAGAAGATGAAGAAAAGGAGATAAACAAGAATGATAATAAGGATAATCATAATAAAGAAAAAGTTGATGAAGATAAGGATATTAACAAGACTGATGATAAGGATAATCATAATAAGGATAAAGTTGATGAAGATAAACAGATTAACAGTACTGATGATAAAGATAAGAAGAATAATAGTACTTGTCAGGAACAAAAAGAAAAAGAAACAGTTGTTAAAAAAGGAAAACAAGATGAACCAAGTGTTCATAAAGAAAAGGAGTTGAAAGATCAAGAAAATAAAGAACATGTTAACGAAAAGGATAATAAAAAAAAGGATATATTGGATCAAAATTTTAAAGAGAAAGATATAAATGAAGAAGCAACTGTGATAGAAGAAGAAAACAAACAAACTAAGATAAATTGTATGAAAGAAAATGAGAATATTGGTGATATAGAAAAAAATTTAACAAGTAATAACATAATGAAATATAACGAATTAAGTAACCCAATATTACTTAATTTCATGTTACTTACTAATATACAAAAAGAGAAAAATATTAAAAAATGTGAAAAAGATAATATTAAAAATAAAATATCAGATATATATTTATTGTTAAGTATCCAGTTTATTTATAATTATTTAAATACATCAGATGATGATTTGAATAATATGAACATTTCTTTTTTTAAAGTGTCTAATTACAATTTCTTATATATTTATTGGAACATTATAAATGTCCATATAAATAATTTATATTTACGAATTATTACATTGAAATTGTTAGTTAATTTGACATTATTGTATGTTCAGAAAATAAAGGATAAAAGTGTGTGTACCGAATTTGTAACACCATTATTATCATTAGTGGAAAAGGTAAAAAGGAAAGAAATAATTAAAAAAATTAAATGATAACAATAAATACATACATATATATATATATATATGTATATATATTTATATTTATATAATATAAAGAATCAAAAGAATAATAAATATTTCCATTATATATCATGTAATTTTTAAAATTTATATATTTTTATAGATTAAGAAAAAATTGGCAAATAAAATTAAAAGCATTATATGCAAAATGGAATATAAAGTGTGTCAAATATTTTGGGTAATCAAAAAAAAAAAAAAAAAAAAAAGAAAAAAAAGAAAATTTATTACATTCATCATTATAATATATAAATCATTTATTATTTTTTTGTTATTTTAGGAGGAATCTAAAATATATGAAAATTGTTGTCAAGAAAAAATAAATATATGTGGAGACTCCATATTAATGAATATCGTTAATGAAGCAGAAGGTAATAAAGGAAAAATATATATATATATATATATAAACATATACATATTGAAGTTTTATGTTTATATGTATATATGTTTCTATCTTCTTTTATATATTTTTATGTTAATTTTTAGAATTTGAGGATTATCACTTTCTGTCTTATCCTGTGTCTCAAATAGAAATATACAGAAGAAATGTTCATGTAAAAAAAAAAAAAAAAAAACATTTATACATATATATATATATATATATTATTATTTATTTTTTTTTTTTTTTGCTTAATTTGTATAACCTTTTCTTTTTCTAGGCC
>NC_004327.3:752500-785000 GCF_000002765.6 Plasmodium falciparum 3D7 | reverse complement strand
AGTAAGTTCACCTACAATTCTGAAAATTTTCCATTCTGAATATTTTTCATGTTTCTTTTTTAATTTAAAGTTTTCTATCTATATAAAGGGGTGGAAAAAAAAAAAAAAAAAAAAAAAAAATTAAATGTAAAATATAAAATGAAACAAAATGAAACAAAATGAAACAAAATGAAACAAAATGAAACACAATGAAACAAAATGAAACAAAATGCAACACAATGAAACAAAATGAAACAAAATGAAACAAAATGAAACAAAATGAAACAAAATGAAACAAAATGAAAACAATATTATATAATGCAAAGGATCATGCAAATAGTACTAGGAAAATTAAAAATATAAACAAATTAGTGTACGCATTATTTATACATATTCATTTTAAAATGTCTTAAAAAAAAAAATTTGCATACATACACATACTATATATATTTATTTATTTATTTATATATTATTTTAAAAAAAAAGTATTCCTTTTTTATCATATATAAGATTACATATTTATCTGTAATGTGGACAATAATATATATGTTATCATTTGAAAAACCATATAAATAATATTTTGTATCTGGATTAATTGTTGCTATATTTTGAGGGAAAAATATACTTAAACATTCGTTTAATTTTACATCATAATTGACACCACTCATTTTGCCTAATTCGAGATTTCATTTTATCAAATTATTATTATTATTATATATATATATATATATATATATATATATATATTATATATATTTTCTTATTTCATAAAAATAATATAAAAAAAAAAGGAAAAAAAGACCTCTTAAAAATACAAATGATACATTTTTTTTATACGAAAAAGGAAAAATTGTGTACACCATTTCCTTTGAAATGATAAAATTGTATTATTTTATATATTTTTATTATGGTTAATTCTTTTCTTTTTTTCAAATACAAATTTCTAAATGAATTTTACTATACACACGTATACATTTGTATTGTAACATAATTAAATAAAATAAAAAAAAAAAAAGAATAAATAAAAAAAAAAAATTATCTAGTTCACCCAAAATATTTTATCAGTATATGATATATTCTAATTCTTACATATGTATATAAATATTATTTATAATGTATATTATATATATATATATATATATATATATATATATCTAGATCGATCATACAAAATAAAATAAAAAAATATAAAGCTTCCCATTTTTAATATATACAAAAGAAAAAAATAATAATAAATACACATATAATGAAGCATTTTACAGATTTAATGGTATTGGGATTTATTTATTTATTTTTATTTTTTTTTCTCCATATTTTATTAATTCATAAGATTATTTAATATAACACATATTTATAACTAAGAGTTATTATATATATATATATTTTTGATTCATTTAAAGATTACATTTAATATAATTAATAATTAATAATTAATAATTTTCATTTTTTTTTTTTTTTTTTCTCTTTCTATTTATTGTTTTATTACCATTTTAATTATAGAAAAAATAAAAGTACCATTTTTCATAATTGTTTTTATGAATTTAAGTTTTTCCACATTTTATTTATATTAAAAAAAAAAAAAAGTTTTGTTTTTATTTCCTTTGAACTCATTTATTTCAATGATGATACAAATTATTATATCAAAAGGTTTTTAGCACGTTACATAAGAAAAATATAAGAAAAAATGTCATAGAAAAAGAGGAAAAAAAAAGAAAAACCAAAAAAATGCATATTAAAAAATTAGGTATATACTTGGATAATTGTAACAAAGGCTATACAAATATTTTTTTTCTGTATCCATACAATAATTATTTTCCTCTTTTAAAAAAATTCTGTACAATAAACCAATTTCTAAGACCCATATGTATAGACAATAATAAGAAATTATATTATACTTTTGAAAAAAATAAATTACATGTGCGCAACTTATTAACTAAGAGGGATGAAAATGAGGTAGATAATAATAATAATAATAATAACATCACTCCCCTTTTTAATGATAAATTGATTATAGATAAAGAATTAAATAGTAATAAAATGTTTTCGCATTATACAAAATGTTATATACAAAAAGAAAGTGAACATATTTTAGTTTTATGTCTTAAAAAATTGAATGAATATGAAAAAATAAAAGATAAAGCAAAACTAAGTGTCTTCATCTATGAATTACAGAATTTAAGCAAGTCGAAAATTTCATTTAATATTTTAAAAAATATAGATATCATAAATAAATTATTTATACACATTAATGAGAATATTCAACATGCATCATCTCCTTCGTTATTATTATCCGTGGCCTTAAGTTATAGAAATATAAAATTAAATAAATATACCTATTTTAAAAATGTATTACGAGCTGTATGTAATAATATCAAGGTTTATAAAACTACCAAGTTAAATAAATTACTAAGAAATGAAAACAACAACAACAACAATAATAATAATAATAATAATAAAGAGAGTTATGAATATACAATTGAATTACTTAATAAAAATAAAAAAAAAAATAAAAGTAAACAAATTAATATGCTAAATGTATATACAAATAATATGAATAACAGCACATTATGTTATATATTATATTCCTATTCAACGCTATTTACCATATCTAATTCTTATTTATTATATATTTCTAAATATATATTGTTAAATCCTGGAAATTTAAATTATTTAGATATATTGTCACTTTTATATTTCTTAAGTAGAAACAATTTAAAAATAAAAAAAAATGATTTACTATATTATAAAGATATACAATTAAATAATATAAATAAAAATACTACAACTAATACTTCCATTGATAAAAATGAAATTAAAATAAGCACTCAAGATGATTCCTATTCGTTATGTAAACATAAAACAAACGTTAATGATACAAAAAAAAATAAAATAATAATCAATGATATATCTTCTCTAAAAAATATAAATAATAAATATGATGAATATAAAAATACATATATGAAAATATTAAGAACCATAATTTATATTATAAGTAAAAGGAAAATGCTCTTCGAAAACCCAAATATTTTAATCTTAATATTATATTATTATTTCAAATTGAATTTGATACCTATACAAATATTTTATAAACTTCATTTTAAAATAAAAAAAAATATTAAAAATATTGACATAAAATATGTATCATTATATTTATACATTTTAAGTAATATCAATTTTAATATTAGCTATTATAAATTCATATACAAATATTTGACCAATGTGTTTCAGTATAGACAAAAAGAATTTAACATTCTTTCTTTATCCATGTCATTTTATTCACTTTCCAAGAATTTTTATTTTAATGACCAGTTTATAAATGTTTGTTTGAATTTATTCTTAAGGTAAACAAAAAAAAGAAAAAAGAAAAAGAAAAAGAAAAAAAAAAAAAAGAAAAAAAAGGAAAAAAAAAAAGGTTAAAATGAAGGATTGTATATATTCACTTATAATAATAATATATAAATATATGCTTGTTGTATTATTAAAATTTTATATGTACAACTTTATTCCATTTTATTATATTATTATATATGTTATTAAGACAGTAATACTTTTTTTTTTTTTTTTTTTTTTTTTTTTTTTTTCAATATGGCTAGTTATATAACTATTATGTGAAAATATATATCTATATAATATATCTATATATATAAATATATATATATATATATATATATATATATATTTATTTATTTATTTATTTTATATATTTTTTAGAAATGCAAAAGGATTAAACGATATTCTCATAACGAATATTATATATACCCTTGGAAAATTAAAAATAAAAAATGATGAATTATGTGACACATTATGTGATATTCTTTCTGGAAGAATGGAAAGCATGTCCATTTTAAATTTAAGCTTGATTGTTCATAATTTATCAAAACTTAATTATAAAAATGAGAATTTTTATAAGTTATGTTTGGAAAAAGGAAAAGAATTGTTTCCAATATTTACAGCAAAACAATTGGTAATTTTTACAGAAGGAATGATAATGAATAATATTTATGACTACGAGTTTATTGAAATGTTTTTCAATAAGCTAATAAAAATAGACAATATTGAAAATAAGAAAAAAACAAATATATTAAATAAAATATGTTTTAGTTTAATTTTAGAAAAGCAAGATTTTATAAAAAGATTTCCTTTATCTATTAACACCATGATATCGAAACATATGGATTATATTCAGAAAAAAAGCTTTATGTCTATTCATGATGAAATAGTAAATATATTAAATTATTTGAATGTTGAAAATTTTGAAATTTTAAAAGAAAAAAAACCATATATGTTTGATATATATATTCGAAATAATGATAGTATATATATAGATATATTATCACCGAAGGAATATTTGAATGTTAAAAAATTGGACGTTTCGAACAATCACGATAATAATAATAATAATGATAATAATGATAATAATAATGATAATAATGATAATAATAATGATAATGATAATGATAATAATAATAATAATAATAATTATTATTATTATAAGGATAAACAATTGAGTGCATTTATTGAACTGAAAAAAAGACACATGTCTAAATTGAATGCAAAATATTTATACTTTGACAAAACTAGCTATTTATCTCTAGATAGTATAGATAAAAAAATTAAATTTATTAAAACCTTTTTGGAAAAAAAATGTTCATATAATTTTAATTATATAAATAAAACAAAAGAACAACAAAAAAAAGATATAAGCACCTTACTACTTTTTAATGAAACACAAACAAATTATTATCAAAATAAGATAGAACAACAAACGAAATTTATAAAAGATAAAGATATTATGTCACGGTATCATAAAAAATATCCTATTAAAAATAAAGATTTTTATTTATTTCTTTCGTGTGCAAAAACTGAAAATATAATAAAAAATTATCATAAAAAAAAAAAAATTAAAGTAAATTATAAGGAACCTTTAATAAAACAACAACAAATATTTGTCAACTGTGATGAAAAATTATTGTTACATGAAAACAAAACAGAATTATTTAAAAATACTTTTACTGAATATTCAAAAGGTATGATAAGCAAAGAAAATAATCCTTTTTATAATCAATATGACAAAGAAAGGAAGTTTTTATTTCATAAAAAATGTCATGGATTAAGTAAATATGAATATATTGATGAAAAAACTAATAAAATTGTAATAAAAAAAATGTCTTAAAATGGAATGATAAAGTATATTTTAAAAATATCTCAAAAAAATATATATTTAAAAATTAATTAAAAGTTATATACATATATATATATATATATATATATATATGTACATATTTAACCGTTTGATATTTTTATTTTCCAATTTTGTTTATTTGTTATTTCATTAAATTGTTAATTTGTTTTCACATTATATGATAATAGTTTTTATGACACTATTTATTCATCATTTATATTTATTTGAAAGGAACCTATAAATAAAATAAATAAATATAATATTATATATATATATATATATATATATATGTTTATCAGCCTTATTTCATATTCAGTGAACTTACACTGGGGATAATTTAACTCATATGTCACGTATGCCTTAATTTTGAACCTCTTTAATATGCCTTTAATAATACCAATAATTAAAATTAAAAAGTAATGAATGAAATTATTTTTTTGATTTGTTTCATTGTCTATTAATAAATGCTGTAAATAAAAACCTATATCATTTTCATTAATTATATAGACACCTTTTTTTTGTGTTTGTATTTTATCTGAATTTTTATTAAATAAAATATACCAAATATCTTTTGAAATAAATTTTAAAATATCCTTAACATCATAAAATTCATTTTTATATATTAACATCCTTTCTATTAATTTCATACCTATACATTTCCCTATATCTTTTAATTTGCTTGATACCATATTTATAAGATCTCTTTCATTGTTTTGTATTTTCGTATATATATCACTATTCAAATTATTTTTTCCATTACTATATATATCATTATTATTTATTTTATTATTACTCATTTTTTCATTTATGTTTTCATTAATATTTTCATTAATATTTTCATTTATATTTTCATTTATATTTTCATTTATATTATTATTAATATCCTTTTCACTCAACTTTTTTTTTTCATTTTTTACATTTTTATCGATTTTTTCATTTTTGTTAATTTGTTCCCTTGAATCATTTTCTTCCTTTTCATCATCATAAAATGGTAGTCTTTTTTCATTTTCCTCATCCTCATAATAATTATCACTACTGCTGACAGTACTTAAATCAATATCCTTATTTCGTAATAATTCTATATTTATCTTAACAATTTCATTAAATAAAAGTAACAAACTAGTTTTAGAAATTTTACTTTCACTCATATTATACCTTTCCTTTTGTCAAATCAAGAACAAAAAAAAAAAAAAAAAAAAAAAAATTAAAATATATAAGCATATGACATATTATAATATATATATATATATATATATATATATATATATAATATATATATTAATAAAAAGATAACAAAAAATATTTTTATATGTAAAGGTATGTTGTTCTTAAATATAAAATATATATCTTATATTCAAACAATATTATACAATAAATATGTATATTATTTATACTCTTAAAAAAAACAGAAAGAATATATATTGAATATATTCACATATAAATATATATATTATATTATTATATATATGAATTTCGTTCTTTTATGCACACTCAACATATAAATTAAATATAAATTTTTTTTTTAAATGGCAGTAAATATATAAATTTTAATATAAATAAGGTTATACATATATATAATATATTATATATATATTCTTTTTTTTTTTTTCTCGTGTTGCTCATATTTATTGTATATAGTTTTAATAGGGACTTTTGTATGAGTCAAAAAAGAAAAAAAAAATATATAACAATGTATTATTAATAAAAATATTATATGTGTACATATATATAAATATTTATTTTTGGAAAAATAATATTTATTTCGATAGATCATTTTGTAAAATTAAATATCCAATTTTTAAATTATTTTTAAAATGGTATATTTTTAATATTCATTTTGTAAATACAACTTTTAACATCATATATGTATTCATAATACATATAAATTTTTTTTTTTTTTTTTTTTTTTTCTTTTTTTTGTGTATTCATATCCATTTGATGTTTTTATATATTTATTTTTCCCATTTCATTATCTCCTTTTATCATAACATATAATTTATAAAAATGAGTTTTAGGACGAGAGCTAGTAATAATTTTAATAATGATTATTCCCATGATTCGAATTTATTAATCAATAAATACACCACAAGTTTCAATAACACATTCAAGAGAGATATAAAATTTATACAAATCTTATTTCCTTCTTTTGATCTATATTCAATTACTTTTTTCTTTTCCTTGCTGTTAATATTTCTATTTGTTGTTATAGATATAATCTTTTTTAATTTTAGTAGTCCCCTATTCATAAATGAGTAAAAAGAGATATAAAAAAGAAAAACAATAAGACTATATAAATAAATAAATAAATAAATATATATATATATATATATATATATATACAATTAAATTGTATGTACATATGCATAATAATTAAAACTGAACGTTCAATTTCTTTTCTTTTTTTCTTTATTGCGTATGTGTATTATTTCATTACAATTTTAATATTTTAATAAGTTTTCCTTTTAATTAATTTTTTTTTTTTTTATATATATAGAGATGTGCTGAAAAAAATTGGTATAAATCGATTTGCCGTTTCAAATAATTACCAATATTATAAATTAGTAACTGCCACCTTTCTCCATTCAAATATATGGAATGTCCTAGTACTACAAAAAATTAATTATAGCACATGTATATGAGAAGAATGTATATGAATATATATATATATATATAATTTTTTTTTTTCTATTTCTTCCTATTTTAGATTAACACGTATTATTTAATGAATATAGGAACAATAATTGAAAAAAAGTAAAAAAAAAAAAAAAAAGAAACAAATGTACATATTTATATATATATATATATATATATATATATATATATATATATTATAGTTGTGAACGAAAATTTAGTTAGCCTTATGGACATCTAAATTTCATTGGTGTAAACCCATTTTTTTTTTTTTTTTTTTTTTGTATGTATTTTTTTAAATAGTTATGGAAAAGCAGAATATATAATTATTATGATATTGAGTGTAGCTTGTGGAAATTTACTAACATGTGCTACTTCGAAATGTTTAGATGTAAGGAACTATGAAAAATATAATGAAAGTAGAACATATAAAAAAAAAAAAGAATGTTTTATAAAAAAAAAAATATACTAAATTAATGTATGTATGTATGTATTTTATTATATATATAGGTACAAATGGGTATTAGTCCGATATTGTCGGGTTTTATTGGATTATTTTTACAAGATATTATTGTTCACTATTATGAGCTTATTGATAAACTAAGCATATTTGGAAATTTCATGTAATATATATATATATATATATGTATGTATGTATGTATAGGTGTCTATTTATTTATATGAATAAACTTTATATTATTCCCCTCTTTTTCGCCTTATAGATTTTCTTTTCTATCATTATATTTAATGATTTCTATATTTTCCTACAATGGTAATAAATTTTAATATACAAATACACACATATTTAAATAAATATATATATATTTATTTATTTATACCTTTGTCGTATGTATAATTATCAAAAAATTATGTACTTTTATTTCTTTATAAAATAAATTACATTTTGTTTTTTTTTTAGGAAATGTACTTGGTAATGTTGGAGGTATACTAGCAGGTGTTAGTTACCCTTATATTTTTAAAAGCGATAATTTTCATGGGTAAAAATTGAACACAAATAAATATATAACCAAATACATACATACATATATATGTATATATATATATATATATATATATTTATTTATTTATATATATAATAATTTTTTGTTCTATATTTTAATTTGTTTTCAATTTATAGGAACGATAAGAAGTTAAAAATTATATTTGCCATTTTTATTACTTTATTGCTAAGCGGGTCCTTAGCTAGCTTAATAGTTTTCAAATGTTAAAACAAAGATGTTTTTATTTTTTTTAATAACATAAAACATATACATATATATATATAAATATATATATTTAATTATATAATTAATGTTTATTATTTATTATTTATTATTTATTATTAATTTTTTTTTTTTTTTTTTTTTTTTTTTTTTTTATTTCTTCTATTTTTTCTTATCAAATGAACTTTTCGAATGACAATTTGTTAATTATTATTATTATTATTATTATATATATATATATATATATATATATATATATATATATTTATATTTATATTAATATGCTTAATGTGTAATATGAATAAAAATAGAATATAAAATATTGTCTAGTTAATGTATACATATATATATATATAATTATATGATGAGATATAGGAAAGAAGATGATTTATAGTGATATAAATAGGAAAACATTAAAAAAAAACGAACAGCAATATATTATATATATATATTATATATATATATTAATATATTAATATATTTATTATTTATTTGTGTTTATTTATTAAGAGAATTTATTTAATTAAGTCGAAAGCTTTTTGTGTGTTGCTTTGAACGCTAGCTATCGATTCCGTGTAAAGATCTTGTTCCTCCTTTGTTAAAGGGAATTCAACTGGATGTGCCCCCTTATTATTAATTTTAGCAGTAGATCCAACAAATAAATTAGAACAGTTATAATGTCCATTTAAATAAACAGCACATGTAAATAAATTATTTTCATTATACAAATATGATTTAATCATTTTTGTAATAGCAGCAGCTGGGGCAAATGCTGCAGATGCTTTAGCTAGTTTAATAATTTCAGCACCCATATTTCTAGTTTTTTGAATTATTTCTTGTATTTCATTTTGGCTAATCATATTTTTCTTGACAAATTCAGATAAAGGAACACCATTTACCGATGTATATCTTTGTAAGGGTACCATTAAGTCCCCATGTCCTCCTAAAATAACAGCATTAACATCTTCAGCTGATACTTTTAATTTATCAGCAATTAATGAACAATATCTAGAAGTATCTAATATACCTGCCATACCACAAATTTTTTCATGAGGTAAATTACTAAACTTATGAAAAACATTTACCATAATATCAAGTGGGTTACTAACACAAATAACAAAAGCTTTGGAACAATGTAATTTAACTGATTCAGCTACACTTTTCATTATTTTCCCATTGACCCCTATCAAATCTTCTCTAGTCATTCCTTCTTTTCTTTGTACACCTGCTGTAATAACTATTATATCTGCATCCTTAATATCTTCGATCTGATTAGTACCAAGAATGTTTCTATTTACTCCTAATATGGTACTAAAATGTTTTAAATCTAAAGCCTTTCCTTGTGGTATACCTGGGACTACATCATATAAAATAAGGTCTCCAAGATTTTCCAGCAAACACAATTCTCCAACAATTGCTCCGATTTGACCACTACCTATTAAGGCAATTTTAGTCATTTTGCATATAATATTTAAATAAACAAATAAAAAAAAAAAAAAAAAAAAAAAAAAAAATTATCTTAAAAGGTTCATTTAAATTTATTATATATTGTGGATGTGTTAATTGATATTTCTTATAAGAGAAAAAAGAAAAAAAAAAAAAAAAAATAAATAAAAGGAAAGGAAAAATATATCTCAGTAATAAGAGGATATAATTATTTGAAGAAAGTTTATATTTTTAATTTAAAAAAATAATAAATAAATATTAAAACAAAAAAAAAAAAAATATAAAAAAAAAATAATATATATATATATATATATATATAAATATATATGATAATATAATATTATATATTTTATATATTAATTTGAAACAGTTATATTTTCATTTTTGTTTTATTGTATTTTAAATCTGTTTATCAAAGGAATACATATTCAAAGGTGCAAAATAAAAATATACATATAATTATTTTCTTTTCTTTCTTTCTTTCTTTCTTTTCCTTCCTTTTTTTCTTTTGTTTTTATGTAATTTTTTTTTTTTTTTTTTTTTTTTTTTTTTTTCAATTTTTTATTTCCTTCTTTTTTCCTGTGTATTTTTATTTTCTTTTAAATGTATTTTAATTTCTATTTCTGTATACATATGTCTTAAATGAAAATAAAAAAAAAAAATACCATCAACAGTGTAAAATATTATAAAAATGTTTTTATATTATATAAAGAAAAAAAAAATAAAAAAAAATATATAATAAAATGAAAAAAAAATATATATATATATATAATAAAATAAAAAAAAAAATATATATATATCTACAAATATACATGTATATTACAATTGTGTTTTAAAAAAAAAATTTTAACATATTATTTAATTGAAATTTAAATAAAATGACAACAAAAAATAAAAAAATAAATAATAAGATAAAAGTTGTATTTAGAATACTTATAAGAGATATATTATTTTATGAAATATACCTTCAATGTTTAAAAAAAAAAAAAATAGCTCAAAAATGGAATAATAAAATAAAAAATACAAATGTGTAAAGCATTTTATTTTAAATATATGTGTGAAAAAATTAAAAATTAAATAAGATTGGATGGTTGGAATGTTATATAAATAAATATATATATATATATTTTTTTTTCCAAGAAAATATAAATTTTACATAATATAAAAATAAAATAAAGTAAAATAAAAAAAAAAAAATTACTCTAATATTAAGAAAATATAGTGTATCATAATTCCTACCATTTTTTTAACAACAAAATAAAAATATTATTTACTAAATTGGGTGTATGCAAAAATATTTAAACAACAAAAAAAATAAATAAAAATGAATTCAATATAATACATTTATATAGACATCATACATTTTAATTTTTTTTTTTTTTTTTTTAATGTATTCTATTCTCTCATAAAATTTTCTCCTTTTCGTTCTCCAAAAATTATGTTGATATTCTCTTCTGTATTTTTATAAAATAAACACTTAAAGGGGTAAAAAAAAAAAAAAGAAAAAGAAATTCTTCTATCACGTTCATTCCAAAATATAGAAGAATATTTATTAAAATTCATTATTTTGTAAAGTAATATATATATATATATATATATATATATAAGAAAAATATATTAGAGATCTATTTACATTGTGTAGTTCTCCCTATCTTAATATTTATTATATATAAAGATAATGATAAAATATATTTATATGATGTTATAAATAGAACGGTCAATGTATATCATTTTATTTATTTATTTTTTTTTTTTTAAAAGAAAAAAAGCTATATGGAAAAAAAAAAAAAAAAAAAAAAAAAAAAAAAAAAAAAAATACATATATATATACATATATATAATGTTAAATCTTATAGTCACACGCATATATATATATAAGCCATAATATAAAAAAAATAAAATTTGTTCTATTTTATCCTTTTTCATATAAAAAATGAATATGCATTTTTAATTATAATAAATATGAAAATAAATCAAGCATCATTACTCTTTAGAAAAAGTACATTTTAAATTCATTTTATAAATATTTAACAATGGACGAATATATTTTATTAATTTTCTTTATTGCATATTTATTCATATCAGGAATTATCGGTACACGCTTAATAATAATATATAGCCACAAAGAAGAAAATAATCGGTTGGTTTATATTATAATTAAATGTTTTATTATAATTGGTTATATATTATCTTGGACAATAATATTATTAGTACCTATAGACGTTTATTATAATACATATAAAGATATAGAAAAATACATAGACATATTCAAATTATTTAGAATATGTTACTGGTTTAGTATATTATACATTTTTATGTTAACACCTGTTATGTTCATAATATATTCAGAATCAGACAGAAAAATTTATACATTGAATAAACATCATACCAAAATAAAAAAGCAAAATAAAGGAAAGAATAATAACCCCCAAAATAACGGTAATATTATTAATGATGGTAATATTATTAATCACGATAATATTACTAATGATGATAATATTACTAATAATTATTATTATTATAACAAGATGACATACAAAATCATTTATAAAAAAATTATACCTATAACACTTTTCTTTCTTTTATCATCTATTTGTTTTCTGTATTTCACTTTCTTATATCTCAAAAAATTAAATTTAAACTTAAATGCTCAAGAGTGTGCATTATGGTATAATTACATTAAAGATATATACAAAAAAAACTTCCTCATATATAATATAAGAAAAATAGAACATTGTGAAAATATAAAAAACACAAATATTAAAATAATCATTAATCTAGAGTTCAATGATTATATTATTATAATTATCTCATTTATTGGATTTCTTTTTTTTATATTCTATGGTGGTATCGGGTTAATATCATTACCTTTCAATTTAATTAATTCTTATATATATAGAAAAAAAAAAATTAAAAAAGATGACTTAAAAAAACAACTAGACATAATAAACAGAAAAAGTAAAATGTTATTAAATATTACAGAGGCATTACAAAAAGAAAAAAACCAATTATTAAAAATGAATTATTTCCGATCATTTTTTAAATATATGAAATATAATAGAGAAAAAAATTTTCTTAATTATACAGTGCATAATTTAGAGAAAGAGTATGATATCTTACTAGAAAATTTTACCAAAAATAGCAGTATCTTATTTCCATATATATCACTTTTCTTAGGAATAATATTTTTAATCATAAGTACAGTAATAATTATTCATTTATTTGTAAACCTTATAATTGATGTATTAAAATATAATGATGACATTATAAATAGCCTCACCTTTTTAGATTCACTTTTGGTGGTAAACCAAAGGAAAAATAAAAAAAAATTTTAAATTAAATATTAAAAATTAAAAAAATCAAAAAAACACAAACTATAAGCATTATATATATATATATATATATATATATATATATATATATATATATTTTTATTTATTTATTTATTCTTTTTATTTTATAGTATCTTGTACAAATTAAACTTTCTGTCCTTTCAACAATAATTTATACTTTCATTATGTCTTATTTACTTGTTTGTTCATTGTCAGGATTTATTCAATTTTGCTCAAAAGTAATAATAACAATATGAAGCTATAAAAAATAAATAGATAGCAATATATGCATATATTCATGAACCATTTAATTTATAACTAATTAAAATTCATTTTTTGAGAATATGCATAACAATATTTTTGTAATATATATATATGTATATATTTTCTTCTTCATATAGTTAAGCCTAGGATTCATATTTGTATTAGAGAAAAGGAGCACATATCTTAATTCTCTTCTTTTGAATATATGTCTTTTTTTTTTCATTTCTTTAGGAATATCATTATTCTCAACCGTATTAAAATATATAAATAAATAAATAAATAAAGTATTCATTTTGAATAATACACATGTTATACATTAATATAGATTTTTAATAATATTTTCTTGTTATATTTTTTTAATCAATTGTCATATTTAAAAATATATATACTTTCCTTTGTAGAAAATATTCTATACCTATTCGAGTTTTACATATGCCACCTTTTTATTTGATCTGACTTTGAAAAAGATGAGATTTGTTGGGTATAAAAAAAATTAACATATATATATATATATATATATATATTTATTTATTTATATATTTATTAATTTATATATCTTATTATTTTACAGACCATTATACTCAAATAATACATTTTTGTATATTCTTTTACTAATTAATTTTATAACGCTGGTTCTATATCTCCTACCTAAGAAATGGGACATATCTTTTCTTTCTATCCCAGAAAAATTTTCCAAAATAACAGAACAGGAGATAATAGAAGACAATATAAATAGTAAAAATGTGTGCATAAATTTTGATAGGAAAAGTATAAGAGACATGAAATTATTTAAATAATACACATATATATGTATATATATTTTATCAAAAATAATATTAAGAACACATAAGAAGAAAAACAAAAAATAGGGATGATATTATATGCGAATATGAACACGAAATATATATTATTATATATTCTATATATATATATATATATATATAATTTCTTTTTCGTTTTACGACAAGAATATATTATATCTTTTAAACTATTGCACAATAATAATAATATTTATATATATATATATTTACATAGTTACAACCATTAATAGAACAACACGTTTGAATAATTAAACGTCTTATAAAAAAGGTGTGATATATATATTATATATAAATATTTCATATTATATGTTTATATTCTCATTTTCGTTTAAAATATATTAAAAAATTATTATTCTGTTTATTCTTAATAATAAAATGAATAAGCATTATAAGTTCCCATTGAACAATTATACAATGTATAGTGTAATTTAAAAAAAAAAAAAAAAAGGAAAAAAAAAGATAAAAACATATTTTTATAAAATATGTAAAAAATATAAATATATATAAATATATATAAATACAATGCACAATAATAAATACATACATATATATATATATATATATATATTAATATTATAAATTGTGATTTATATACATATAGAAATATACTAATTTATAAATAATTTTAATTAATATATAAATATATATATTTATGTATATATATGTTTAAGCAACTAATATACATTGACCTCCAACAGCTTTAATTTTTTTTTCAGCAACGGATGAAAAGTATCTTGCTTTTACAACAATTGGTTGATTATGTTTTAATTTACCATTTCCTAAAACTTTAAAATATCCTTTTCTTGTTACATCAATAACAGGGGCAATATCTTTATTTTCAGAAAATTCTTTTTTCTTTTCTTCTGGTAAAAGTCCCCATAATTTATCTACATTGATGGTTGGGCAGTAAGTTCTATTTTTTAATAAATTTAAATGTCTCATACCAACCTATAAAAATGGGAAAAAAAAAAAAAAAGAAGGAAATATATTATAACCATATAAATATAAATAATTAAATATATATATATATATATATATATATATATATAATATTATTGTGTAATAGATACACAAATATGTTTTTTTTTTTAAGAATTATAATTTTTTTTGTAAACATTATATTTTAATATTCATATCTTTATATATAATATTATTATTTATATTACCTTTCCAAAATAACCTGGATGATATTTATCAAAATTAATTCTCATGTGATGTAAACCTCCAGCTTTTCCTCTTCCACCGGGATGTTTTCTGTGTTTACCCACACGACCATGACCAGCTGAAACATGACCTCTCTTTTTCCTGTTCTTCTTAAATCTTGTTGCCATTTTTAAAATATATACTTTAAAGGGAAAAAAAAAAAAAAAATAATAAAATAAAATATATAAATAATATAATATAATATAATATATTAATGGAATGAAAATAAAATTATAATTTTATATAATTCTTCATATATATATTAAATATGTTAATTGTTTCAAAATTTTAAATGGGCTTGAATTATTTCCATTTATATATTTTTTTTTATTTTTTTATTTCTTTTTGTACCTTATTAAATGATAAATTCTTTGTATTATTATTATTTTTTTTTTAAAAAAAATGTTTAAACATAAACAATATTTTTTTTTAATTAAACTTAAAAGTTATAAATTTATAAAAATTTATTTCTTCTATTAAATTTCAATTTTTTTTTTTTTTTCTTTTTTTATAAAAATTTACTACATATATATAATATATATATATATAATATATTATTATATATATATATTTTTTTTTTATACATACATAATAAATACAATATAATATTATAATAATATATAATTTTTATATATATAATTATTATTGTTTAATATTTTACAATATACATATATTAAATATTCATTGGGCTTATTATTTATAATAAGTATACTTAAAAAATAAGCATAAGCACTATATATAATTATTATATTATATTATATATATTATAATATATATATATATATATATATATATATGTATATATAAATAATAATTTATATATTATTTATAAAATTTTCTTTATAAAATATGTTCATGACTATTTTTAATTATACTAATGTATTTTTAATATATATACCAATTCTTCTTTTTTTTTTAATTACTTATATTTCAGTATATGTATATATATTTATATTATAATATAATTATATATATGTATATACTTTCAACGAATAGTAAAAATGGTGCTATAAGGGGGTAGTAAATTAATATTATATAATATATATATATTATATATATAATATATATATAATATATATACATTAAAACCTTATGAATATTAAAAAATCTATGAAATAATAAAATTATAGAAAATAAACTTATAATATTATTTACAGTATATACATAACTATTATATATTATTATTATTTTTTAATATGTCCTTTTATATTCTCTTTATAAATTATCTTCCATTTTTTCCCCTTTTTTGTATGTGATTAATATAGAAAAAAGAAAAAGAAAAAAAAATTAAGGATATGTATTTATTTTTCTATATAATAATATATAATTATATTATATAATAATAGAAAAAGTAGTATAATATATAATTTAGAATATTTCAAAATAATAATTGAATATTTAAAAGAAAATTGGATGAAATTTTAAATAAGTTAAAACGTATGTAACAGTTGAAGAGAATAATAAATAAATATATAATGAAACAATTATAAAATTTTTTTTTTTTTTTTTTTTAAACCACGACAAATATGAAATATAAAAATTATATATATATATATTTATGTATGATTAAAAAAAAAAAAGAAATATAAAGTTCTTTTAAGATATGTTTTATATGTCCCAAATATCCTTTTGATAAAATTTAAGAATAAGAAGTTAATTCTTAAATAATGTTATATTTTATATTATATTAAGTATATATTTAATAATACACAAGGAACACATTATGTATATATATATATATATATATATATATATTTAATACCTTTCATCGAATAACATAATATTACAACAGTCATATCTGATTTATGTGTTTTAAAAAAATATATTTTATTGGATTTATATATATATATATTTACATTAAATGTTTAATGATGAAAGTTTATTTTACATTATTATAAGAGTATTTAACTTGTTCATATATGATTAATTTTCGCATATAGCTAAAATGTGCAATTTCTTTTTTTTTTTTTTTTTTTAATACAGATATATATATACTATGCCTTTTTCTTATTTTTCGTTATAAATAATAAAAATATAATAATTTAGATATGTTTATAAATAAAAATAAATAAAGAAATAAAATATTTCCTATAATACTTTATATAAGTACATTTGTTATTATTCTTTGTTCTATGGTTATCTCTTTATTCAATATAAAAATATTATATATATATTAACCTTTTCAATGTATAGGAATATTTTTAAAAATATATTTAACTTATATATGGTAATATATACGGGTTGTATATATATAATAATTATAATTTGTATTAATGATGTAGATAACATTTAAATTATTATTACACAGTATAGATAATAAAATATGATGATATAAAAACACACACATATAATATAATACTAAATAAAAATATTATAATGATCATTATAAACTGAAAGATACATTAAGCGCTTTTTAAAAAACGTTCTATTTTTATTATATTATATTGTTATGCTCTTATAAAGTTATGTATTATGGTTTTAATAAATAACAATATACCGTTATATATTTCAAAGTAATAGATATAATATAAATAAAAAATATAAGAACCTTATTTCTGTTTCATCATATAAATGAAAAATATATTATATATATATAATAATATTATATTGTTGTATATATCAAAAGGCTTTACCATATATATATATATATATATATATATATTTTTCCTTATAAAATACAAAAAGTAAAAAGTACTTAACTAAATATATAATGAAATAATAATTTTTTTTTTTATTTCTTAAAGTTTGATATGAGAAATATTTCAAATAATAATATAAATAATAATATATATATATATATAATATAATATTATGATACCTTGAAAAAAATTCCCCCCATATATATAATAATATATACAAATATTTAATATATATTTATACAATGTATTATATATATATATATATATATAAATTTATGAGGCAAAAAAAAAATTATTTATTTATTATTTCATTTATTTAATATTTTTTATCATGTCACTGTAACATTATTTTTATAATACTTATTTATATAGTATTAAATTAAAACATAATATAATTAAAAATAAAATACATTAATATGTTATAATATATATATATATATATATATATATATATTTTTGAATTTAATATATAATCTTATTTTTCATATTCCAGTGGTTTCTTTATATATAAAATATAATATTTCAAATTGATAATATATTATCCCTGTGAAATTACTGTATTAAAATTATATTCTTTATATAAAATAGGGATATTTTAATTACAATATTAATATATATATATATTTATTTTATGTGGAATATAAATTAATATATATTCATATTTATCATTTCTTTATATATATTCATCATCACATATATAATATATATATATATATTTTTTTTTCTTCCTTTTTTTGGTATATATTATTATTTTTTTTTTTCATTTAAACATAATACAATATAATACAATGAGTAAGGAAAAAGATTATTATAAAATTTAAGAAAGAGTATATAAATCTATTTATATATTTATTCACAAATTAAATAGAATTATTAATGTTCTAATTTATAAAATATATATGTGAAGAATTAGATTTAAGTGTACATATTATACCAGGTGTTTTTTATAGATATATTTTAAATATAATTTTATTTTATTTTATTTTGTTTTCTGTTTTTTTTTTTTTTTTTTTTGAAGATAAAACTAATGAGGTAGATGATTGGACAGAATGGCTAGATGACGATGATGAAAAAAGAGAAGACGAATTTCATATAGATTCAACAAAAGATGAAGCCATTAAAAAAAAAATTTTACAAAATAATTTAGATGATATAGCAGACTTTTTAGATATAGGTGATAATAAAAAGAAAAAAGTAGAAGAAACTGAGAACAAAGTAAAACCTAAAGTAACCGAAAAAATTATAACTCTAGAAAGTACCCCATTAAATAGTATAAAAGATTGTGAAACCTTAGGTGAAATATTAGCAGGAAGAATACGAAAATGTAAAGCCAAGAGTGTAGCATTAGAAAGATTCATATCAATAATTATTACAGCAAGTGAAAGTAAATTAGAAGATAAAGATCTACTAACCGTTAGTAGAAAATTACAAGAAATGGTTTCACAAAGAGAGAAAAAAAAAAGATATGCACAAATTAATAAAAAGAAACCAAACGAAGTTAAAAATTCAATTAAAAATTATGAAGATGAAGTGGATATGATATATGGTGACTTATCCTATGATGAAGATGATTATGAAGAAGAGGTTGTGGATGAATACCTTGAAAATTTTTAACCTGATCTAGATAAAAAAAAAAATATATATATATATATATATTTATACATTTATTTATTTATATGTATTATTTTATTATTACATATTTTTATTAGATGCCATTTTGTATAATTTTTTGATTTACCATTTTCAATGCATTTAAAATTAACAACTTAATAAAAATTCACATATACCATATATTTATATGTGCAATATAAACTTTGTTTTGTAGTTTTTCAGTTTAACATATATGTGTTAAAAAAATTAATTTTTTTTTATAGAATGATACATAACATATATATACTTTTATCATCAAAAAGAAAAAGTTTAATAAAATATCAAAAAAAAAATAAAAATAGAATAAAATGAAAGAATTAATTAACTCTAATAAATTATTCCAAAAAAAAATATTATCAACTATTTTTTGACCATTAACGAAATTATATTCACATAAGATTAATAAAAAAATATATATATATTTATATATATATATATATATATATATATATATTTATAGTCACATTATTATGTTGTCATATATAAACCTTTTCCTTTCTTCAATTGTAAAATTCTTCCATATATACATGTTAATTAAAATATATTTTCTATTAAAATTATTGATATGCTGTTTTTTCATATTGATATATATATCTATAGGGTTAGACACATAATCAACATGGTTTGTATCAAAATGTATAACTATTTCTTTTTCATGATTTGGATTATCGATTTTTTGTAATAGCACATATACGTGATTTAAGTAATAATTCAAATATATTTCATTTTTCTTGATATTTATGATTTTACAAATTTTATTATCAAATTCATTTGTTAATAAGGAATATAGATCATCTATATATTCATTAATCTCCTCATTTTTTTCAGGAATATTTGTTTCATTTTCTATTTTAATATTTTTGAAAAGTTTATCCATAACACCATTCGTTTTTAATTTTTCCACAATTAATTTATTAATATTATTATTTTCAAGGTCATCACAATAATCTAATTTTTCTTCATCCTCATTTTTATCCTCATATTGTTTTTCATATCTACTTTCTTTTTCATTTTTATCTACATTTTTGTTATATTCATTTTCTCCAATACAAATTTTTTTTTTTTTTTTTTTTTCTTTCTTTTCTAAAATACCATTTTGGCTAGTTTGAGCTAGCGAAATATAAATTTGCAATAATTTTACCTGATCTTCTTCGCTAGATAAATTATCAAAATTATGGAAATTTACCAAATAATCCAACATACATACATAGGCCTCATGATGCGAAACGTATAATTTTAAATATGTAAATAAATAAATTAATAATAACAAATCTCTTGTATCAAGGACGTAAAAATTGTTTATGAATTTTTTTTCTAATATAGATAAAATACATAAAGGGAAATTAAAAGTTGATTGTTCTTTCAAAGTGGATATAGACAAAAGTAAAGTTAAACAATTTGATATTGGAATTGCTTCAACTGTATTGTATAAAAAAGAATTCATTTTATCATAAAAATGATAATTATCACATCCTAATGAAGAATATGATAAATATATATTAATTAATTTTTTAGCAATTTCTATTTTCTCTAATGTTATTTCATTTGTTTCAATATATTGTTTTATTTTGTGATCATTTATATTTTGTATATTTTCTGTATACATATTTTCCTCTTTTATCATTTCATTATTTTTATTTTCTATTATATTAATTATTTGATTACTTATATGATATAATAAGAATCCATTTTTTACATTTAAATTATATAAAGCCGTACACAATAACATATAACAATCTAATTCATATGTGCGAGATAACTTAGTTTTTAATTCATTTTCCTCTTCACCTAAATTGTAATTTTTTATATCATGTATATTTTCATCATTAGTATGAATTATTTGGTTCATATAATTTTTTGTCTCTTCTACGTCTAGGCCTTTTTCATCTTCCTTTTTAATTAAGCCTTTCAAAATAACATTGGTGTAATTATTTATAAAAGTGGAATAATGCGACAATTTTTCATTCACATGATTATTATTTATATGATTCTTATTCAAATTATTTTCTTCTTTAATATACTTTCCTCTTAAATTTTTTATGTTAGATAACATTAATAAGAATTGAAAAAATTTAGTTTTATCTTCTTTTAAAAAATGAAGTAAATAATTTTCTTCTTTTATCACTAACATGATTTCTTCTAACAAATCATGGGGCATAAATTCAATTTTGGAGAAACACAATACAAATAAAAACATTTCATAAAAATTGAATAAAGGAATTTTTAACTTTATATATGATAAAAAATCAATAAATATAGGATTATTCCATACCTTTAACTTTAAATCATCATTTTCTTTTATTACCATTAATATTTTATTCAAAAGGTTTAATAATTTAAACACTTCTACATCATTATCTATTTTCTTTTTCAATTTTAAATTATTTTCTACATCTACATCTTCGTGTTTTATGTATGCATAAAAATTTGTTTCTTTTAATATATCATTCGCCTTTTGTAATATTTCATTCAAATTTTGTTCACATTTATTTGTTTGATATAATCTGTAACTTACTCTTGAGAAGGGATTATATAATATGTTATTATTTAAATTATCATTTGATCTTCTAATACATGTATGAAATTGTGTGCAAATTATGTCATATTCTTTTCTGTTAAAATGACTGAAAAAAGACTTATTTTTAAAAGCATATTTTTTAAAATATTTAATTGGTTTATTCTTTAAAACCATTTTCTCACCATCACCTTAACACATTATATAAATAAATAAATATATATATATATATATATATATATATATATATATATATATGTATTTAGATGTTAAATAATTTATACATTTTCATAATATTTTTTTCATACAATAATTTTTCTATCTTTATGTTATATGTTTCCAATACGTTCATGTATATGAAGTTTAAATATAATATCTTTTTAATATTATATATATATATATATATATATAAGATAAAAAAAAAAAAAAAAAAAAAAAAAAAAAAAAAAAGTTGCTAATATATAAGGAACTTAGTCATAACTATAAATATATACATATATATATATATATTTTTTTTTTTTGTAAAATTTACAATAATGTAATGGAAAAATAAAACAACATAAATATATATACATATATATATATATTACAGAAAATATAATCGTTTTAATATAATACAAAGTTATAGATATAAAAATAATAACAATAATAATAATAAAATAAAGTGGTGGTATCTTAACTTTTATTTATTTATTTATTTTTATTTTTTTAATTATATTATATATTATATATTATATTTGAAAATTCCCCTATTTCTATGACATTCCAAAATTTTCTTGAAATATAAAACTTTCATCAAATGTGCAAAAAAAAAAATATTTCCAATTTCTTAATATCTTTTCCAGATAAATTCATATAATTATATATATAAACACTTATGATATAAAAAAAAATATATATATTACAAACAAGGATAAATGTGCCTTATAGGATGGTAAAAAAAATTTATACAATTATAATGTTGTGCATATTATAAATATTAATAAAAAAATTGCGTAAAGATATATATAACAATATAAATATATATTATAACAAAAAAAGAAAAAGAAAAAAAAATATGCATTTATATATATATATATATATTTATTTATTTTTTTTTTTTACTGGGTATTGTTTCATTTATACCATGGAACCTTCTATGGTGTGGCTTTTGTTATGCACAAAATTTATAAATTTGCAGAAAAATAAATTGGAGAATATAAGTAAGATGATAGAAGAACGAATTAAGTATGTCGATTTTCCATCCATACATATATCTGAACTTCCATCATTTTGTACACAAAGAGGTATATTATATTCTCTATTTATAGAAAAAATTGAAGAAATTAATGTAATTAATGCTAAATTCACTAGAACAAAAGAAGCATATTTAATTTGTTGTACTTTTTTGACTGTTTTATACTTAAGAAGTATATGTAATAATAAGGAGATTGATATAAATAAGAATACTAATATAGCATATAAAAGAATTAGATGAAAGCTACCAGCTTTTTTCAATTTTTCTAAGAATTTGCATTCTAAATTATATATGGTTGGTCCAAATATATATTTACGAGCTAATATAATTTTTTCATCTGTTAATAAACCAACATCTCCTGGATTTTTCAGAGTAACCATTAAGGCATCATCTGTTAATTCCCTCTTAATATCTGTTTTTTTTTTATCTGATATTAATTTTTCTTGTTGTGCTAATTCTTTTAAGAAGTTTTCTAATGTGTCTTTTTTTATTGGTGTACAAATATTATTTTCGATCAATGATCCTATAGTTTGTTCTTTGTCAATAGAAAGAATAACATCTCCGTTGTTTTCTGATACTTTTTGGATTCTTCTAATATTGGTTGCACCTATATGTATTTCAACTGATTTTTCTTTATTTAATGATTTTAAGGTAATTTCATGCATTTTCCATGAATCATAACACAAGGAGGATATAACAAATCCGAAGCAGATAACATATAATAGGAAACATAATAAGATATTATAATTAGAACAGAAAAAATTTAATTCTTTAGAAATTTGTGATTTTTTTTCTAAAATTAAACTTTTCTTATCTTTTAAATATGTATTATTAGATACAAAAGATTTGATTTTTTCAAAACTATATGTTTTCTTTTCGTTTTTATCTGGATAACATGTTTTTTTCTTTTCATCATCATTTGTTTTTATTGTAATTTGACTAATATTTTTGGGATAATTAATATCATTCATATGTTCTTTTTGAAATTCGAAAATTATATTATCATCGGTTTTCATGGAATATATACGATTTTCTCTAGAACAAATATTTTCATCATTTTGTATATTGAGATCATTTTTTTCTACATCATATTCACTTGTTTTTATGGTATTTGTAATAGATGAATTATTATAAATAGTATTTTGTTCTGAATTTTTTTTCTTAATATTATTATATTTATTAATTAAATTCATAACTTTTTCTCTATCCAAATTGGTATTATTATTATTATTATTATTATTATTATTATTATTATAAGAAATATCTAAATTTTGGTTATCATCATTTTTTACAAATTGATCATCTTTATTAAAGAAATTTTCATTTTTATTTTTATTTGATTTCATAATGTATTCATTTTCTTTATCATGAGAACTAGAAGCTATAGATCCTTTCTTTCTGAATAAAAAGAAAAATTTGTTTTTGCTTTTATTATTGGTATTATTATTTTTTCCTTTGTTTTTCTTTCCTTTATCTAATTCTTTATTTTTAATTTTGTGTAACTCTATGCTATTTTTATTATGTTCCATATGATAATTCTTTTCACCATAAATATTATTATTATTATTATTATTATTATTATAGTAATCATTATTATGATGTTTGTAAGTATAATAATTATTATTATTATTATTATAACTTTTACGTTTAGCTTTTCTTTTCCCTATATTATTACAATGTTCTTCATCATATTCATTATTTATATCATGTGTCATATCTTCTTCTTCATCTTCACCAACTATTATTTTTTCATTTTCATGTATGTTATCTTTGTTTATAAGTTTATATACTTCATTATTATAATTATTTACATCATTAATGGTATCTTCATTTTCTTTATCATCATTATAATTTTGAATCTTCATTTTATTTGTGTCTTTTGATGATATATCAGATTCTATATTTTCTTCTCCAACTATTTCAATGTTATTTCCATTTTCATATAATCCACCTTGTTCCTTTTTTAAAGAATTTGATAACATGTTAGGATTTTCATTATTACTTTTATATTCCATGATTCCTTGAGTATCATAATTATTATTTACTTGGTTATTATTTTCTAAATTATCTTGACCTTTTGTATATGTTATATCTGCATTATCTTTCTCTACAGGTTTTATATATTTATCTGACGTATTACTTTCATCTTGTGCTTTTTTGTCTTTCCCAGAATAATTAAAATAATCATTGTCTTCTAATTTTATGTTTCCATTTCCTTCATTCTCCATATCTGTGTAATCTACTGAAACGTTTTGTTGTGGGTAACTCATTGGTTCATACAAATTTGTTTTTGTGAAATCTATTTAGTTAGAAAAATTAAAATATTTAACAAAAATGGAAAAAAAAGAAAAAAAATATATATATATATATGTATAAATATAAATATATATATATATATATATATATATATATATACATATACTTATTTTCCTTATCTTCAAATTATACAAAAATACATATAATTATATTTCAATTATTATTATTATTTTAATATATATATATATATTTTATTTTATATATAATTCAATAAAATTCATGAAAAAATGCAGTGTCCATTTTTTTGTCTCTGTGCAATATAAATTCTACAATGTAAAAATAAAATGAATAACAAAAAAAAAAAAAAAAATATAATTATATATAACATGTGCACATATAAAAATTTTTCAAAATATTAGAAAAATATTTGCATATTATATATATATATATATATTATTTTAATAATTATAATAAAGTATATATAAATAAGGGTTAACAAAATAATATAGACAACACCGAAAAAAGAAAAAAAAAAATTACAATTATATAAATATATTTTATAGTACATAAATATCAAAAAAAAAAATTATGCATCTGTAGAATTGTGCTATATTATTATCGCACACCGTTGATTCTAAATAAAAATAAATAATATATATATATATATATATAATATATATATATATGTATTTATATACACACATATTCTTTTTACACACTTGAATAAAAAATATATTTCCTGTCAATATAATAATATATATATTTGATTATATATATAAATAATATATATAAATGCAAATTTATAATGCACAATAAAATAATAAAATAAAGAAAATAGTATTACGTCACCGCCATGAAAAAAAAAAAATATATATAATTCTGTAGAATAATGGAGATTATTAATTTGCATATTTTTATATAAGAAGTACAACACAGTGATATAATTATTTTATAATTAATTATTTTATTTTATTTTTTTTGTTTTAAATAATTTATATATATATATATATATATATATATAATATTTTATAAAAAATATATTTTTTATGATTTAATTGTAGTTCATAATATATATATATATATATTATATATGTATAAAAATAAAAATTTTCAACACATAATTTTTTTGTATTATTTATAATAAAGACAAAAATGAATGCTACTTATTTTCCATGATGGCAAAAAAGAAAAAAATAAAAGAAACATTAATTTTTGCAAAGTCTATTAAAAAAATATATAATCTAAAAATAAAATATAGGAAAGTAATATAATATATATTATATATTATTATTATTTTTTTAATTAATTCATATTTTTCAAGTGCGCATTAAAATATTAACCATGATAATAGAATAGAAGAAAATATATATGCTCCATTATTTTAATATTAATATTAATATTTATTTATTTTATATTCCAATAAAATACTTTGAAATGTATTATTTTTCCCTGCAAGGAATATATATATATATATATATATATATATATATATATTTATTTATTTATTTATTTATTTTAATACACTCCATTTTTAATGATCATTATAACACACTTATATAAATAAGATAAATATAATCATAATATGTACAAAGAAGAGCATTATATATAGACGTGTATGGAAATACGTAAGTTTTTGTAAAATACGACTTGCTTATTTTGTTCCATTCAACAATATTAGCCTCTTTAAAATTCATTTTTACTAATAGTTTAATTGCATGCATAACACCAAAGCTTACACATGCTTCCTTAATAATTTATTAATCCGAAATGATAAGTTCGTAATGTATATATACAAGTTATGTGAACTAGTCGTCATATCTTTAAATATACATATGACATACTTCCTTATCATTGGACATGATTATATAAAATAATATTTTATATGCAACATATATTAATACTTAAGCGCTTCATTTGTTTTTATAAAAAAAAAAAAAAAAAAAAAAAAAAAAAAAAAAAAACCGTATTTAAATATATAATAAAATAATATACTTTATTTAAAATATTCATTCATATGTCCCTAAAAAATATTTTGGAAAATTTTAATGCATAAATGATCATATTAAATAATATTTCAAATACAATATATTCTAATAATTATTATTTTTAAAGTATTAAAAAACTTTGTGTTCACACATGTACTATATTATTTCTAAGATTTTCATGAACTCTTTTAATGAATATGCTAATAACTACCCCTTTTAAGTATTTTTATATATTTTTATATATTTATATATATTTTTATATATTTATATATATAAATATATATTTTATTTTTATCATACCTTTGGTAATAAAACATATGAATATGTACTATAAATTCCTTATTAAATAAGAAAATATCATATTTTGGCATATATATAATAAATGCATAAAAATAAAAATATCAAAATATTTTATATTCCCCCCAAATATTATGTTTTTTAACGTTTTAAATGATAAATATTTATTGAATTATAAGAATAAACACACAAGCTTAAAAAAAAAAAAAAAAAATTACAAAAATAAATAGCTTCTAGTGAAGCCTAAAAAAAAAAAAAAAAAAGATAAAATATCATATGCATAATACATATACATAATATATATATTAACACACATCCTTTTATGTATACATAATATAGTTCAAATGAAAACATTAAATCGAAAAAAAAAAAATAAAAAAATTCGAAAATATCTTCATCTTTCGTATATATATAACTTTTTCTCCTACTCTTTTTTTATTACACATTAGTGAATAATAAAAAGAAGAAAAAAAAAAAAAAAAGGAAAGTTTATTATATATAACATTATATAAAGAGAAGAATAATTATATAAATGATATGTTATATGGTTTTTAAATGAATTCCACGCTATACATTATATATATATATATATATATAAATATATATATATATAATTCTTTAAAATTTACTTAAATTTTTTGTTTTTTTTTTTTTTTTGATTTTTTTGTTTTTTTTGTTTTTTGTTCCAAATAATAAAAATACTGCGCTTCTATATTCTTCTTATCTATATATTATGTATATATATATATGATTAAAGACATTTGCAATTTTATTTGTCAGAAAAATTTATATATATGAATAATATGGTACAAGTATTAAAATATTTTTTTAAGGTATAAAAAAAAATATATTTCATTTCATTTATGTTTTGTATATTTATATATATATATATATATATATATATATATATATATATATATAAACTTCCAAATTGAATTAACAAAAAAAAAAAAAATTACTACGAATTTAAACAAAATCCATACAAATTTTTTTTTTTCTTTTTCCATATTCAATTGTCTTTGTATATCTTTTACTTTTTAGAGTGTATATAATATCTTCCTATATCACATACGACCACTAAAAAAAAAAAAAAATTAATAAATAAATAAATAAATAATAATATTATATATATATAATATAATACTAAATATAATTGGGATATTTTTATATTGTATTTTTTTTTTTTCTCCCCCCCTTTTTTAGTATTCAAATAAGTACATATATATATATATATATATATACATATACATATACATATACATATACATATACATATACATATCTTATATGAATGATATATATATACGATTCAGTTATTTCTTTTATTTTTTATATTTTCCACAATTCTTTTTTTTTTTTTTTTTTTTTTTTCTGCTTTCTTTAGAATTTAATAAATTTAATGTATTGTTTTTTTTTTTTTTTTTCTTATTTTTTAATATTATTAATAAGTACTTACATAAAAAAATATATATTTTTATTATTTTATTCATTAAATTTTTTTTTTGTTTCTGATTTCATAAAGACATTTATGTCATTTATGATCTTTCTCCACGGATACGTCTAGCCAATTGGATATCTTTTGGCATAATGGTAACTCTCTTAGCATGAATTGCACACAAGTTAGTATCTTCAAAAAGTCCTACTAAGTAAGCTTCTGCTGCTTCTTGTAAAGCTAAAACTGCTTGAGATTGGAATCTTAAATCAGTTTTATATTCTTGTGCAATTTCTCTTACTAATCTTTGGAATGGTAATTTTCTAATTAAAAGATCAGTAGATTTTTGGAATTTTCTAATTTCTCTTAAAGCAACAGTTCCTGGACGATATCTATGTGGCTTTTTAATTCCAGTGGATACTGGGGCTGATTTTCTTGCTGCCTTGGATGCGAGTTGTTTTCTTGGGGCCTTTCCTCCTGTGGATTTTCTTGCTGTTTGTTTAGTTCTTGCCATTTTGCTTGTTTTTCAAAAAAAAAAAAAAAAACTTTTAAATAAAAATAAGATTTTTGCGTGGTTTTATAATAAATATATAAAAAAGTAATTTTTTTTTTTATATATTATAGTAAAATGAAAAAACATATATATGTAAATTTTTTTTTTTTTTTTTTTTTTATTTAAAATTATAAAAATATAATATTAAATGTTATAAAAAAAAAAAAAATAATAAATAATATTTTTTATAATAATGTACATATATATATATAATATATATATTATAAAAATAAAATAAATATTTTATTTTATTATTTTTTATATTTATTTATTATTATTTTTTTTTTTTTATTATATAATGCGCATTAATTTATATATATATTTATATATATGTTATATATATATATATGTATATATGATATATAAATATTTTGTATAATTGTGAGTTTTTTTTTTTTTTTTTTTTTTTTTTTTTTATATTTTATTTTATAATAATATATTATATATATATTTATATATAATAAATATATATAATATATTTTTTTATTTCAAATTATATATATATATATATATTATATTTTTTTTTTTCTGTGAGTGCATGTAATAAAATAAATTTATATGTTTAAAATTTTTTTTTTTTTTTTTTAATTTGTGTTTGGTTTTAAAAAATATGTACAAATAGATTGAAGTATTTATATATAATAAATATATATATATAAATATATATTATTAAATATTTTGAATTTTTTATATAATTTTTCAATAAAAGACCATTGTTCTTTATGTTATACTAATTTTTGTATAAAATTCTTGTTCTTTTTTTTTTTTTTTTTTAAATAGAAAAACTTTACATAAATTTAGTATGTATATATTATTTTATTTGTAATGGATATTGAAAATGGTAATATAAATAAAATTGTTGATTTTATTTTTTTCCTTTTTTTTTTTGTTGTTTCATTTTTGTTCTTCTGTGTATATATAATTATATATAGAAAAAAAACAATGTGCGAGAAATTATTTTTTTTTTTTTTTTTTTTTTTTTTTTTTTTGCGTTGTAAAGGATGAATTGTATATACCATTAATTTATATATATAATATTTATATTAAATGAAATTATATATTATGAGCGAGTATTATTTATGTAATTTTTTTTTTTTTTTTTTTTTTTTTTTTTTTTGTATATTTTTAAAAATAGAAGAAACAAAATAAAATAATTGTTGTAAAAAGGGTATAAAAAGAACTACGACATTTACAATATTTTATATGTAACATTATTTTTATTTCTTTTTTAAGTTTATTTTATATAGATGAACGTTTATTTTGTTTATTTAGTTGGAATGTTTATCTATATATATATATTTTAATCAAAACTAATAATTAAATATATATTGGATTGCTTTTCTTCTTTATTATAATATAAAAAATAAAAATAAAAATGAAATATTCAATTATATATATATATATATATATATATAATATAAAGTGTTGTAGAATTTTTTTTTTTTTTTTTTTTTTTTTATAATTATTGAATTATTTCATTCTATAAGTTTCCTTTAACCCTTAAAAATAAAAAATAGTACATTTTTCATATAAAAAATATATATTAGACTTTAAAAAAAAATTGGAATATTCAATTTTAATGTAATAATAAAGTAGACTATAAGAAATAGATGCTTTTAAAATAATTGGTACACATGTATAAATTCAATAATTTTAATGAATATTGTAGTCAATTTGTTTAATCTACATTTAAATTTTATATTATATATATGTAAATTTATATCAATATTTTATTATTTCTTTGTTTAATGGAATGAATTAAGAAAAAAAAAAAAAAAGTATTATTCATTTATTAATATTAAACGTATTATTCTATCAGTAAAAATATATTTTTTTGGTTTTTTTAAATTGGAAA